>NC_136059.1:1144894185-1145103001 GCF_964261635.1 Lissotriton helveticus | reverse complement strand
TCATGTCTGATACCAGTGGCATCGCCACATGTATTTTAAGGGACAAATTTTTTCGGGACTGTTAGCACCCTTTGAAACAGTTTCTGGGCAATTTTTCCGAAATTTTTGTTGCATTCGTTTAATTCGGTGGGCCTGCCTCTTCTTTTGGGACTCGTAGCAGGAATTTTAATTTGATCCTTCTGCTCCGATATGGCAAGCCCAAGCCACAGACAAAACTCCAGCTACGATGGAAGAAACGATCCTAGCAATACGCTAGCGAGACCGATAGAGTCCTCGGATTAGCCTGGCTAAGAGATCTGAATACAACTTGGTTTCTTTCATTCTGACCAATCTTGGCAAGATTGCATCTTACCTGTGCTTCGATGTCTGCTATGCGGAGAAGAATGCGTGTTGGACGTCTGTCTTACACTACCATCAGCAGTACCTATGGATATCGATACTTTGCTTGGTTTGGTAACGGCTCATGCAACGTGTTGTCCCAACGCTACCTATTCTGATGATGGCATTCGTGAGACTTCACCATTACGATTAGGTGGCGGTGAAGTACGAGATGAAAGCAGCACCACACAGGTACAACCTTCTGTGAGCATTGCTGATCCCGACATCGATGATGGCAATGATTCTCACATATGCACTATTGCAGCTTTTTCGAACTTGGTCGAACTCTCACCTACTGTTGTAACCAATTTTCGCAACCTGTCTGATATGATGTTCTGTAGTAGGGGATCTCTGTGTATAGTCATAATCTAGTGAATAGTCCCGCCCATGTGCGTGGACCCCGGAGCAATCAAAAATAATCTCTTACAGTGTCAAAAAATGCAGAAAAGCATAGACACTTAAGAGAGAATTTAAAGACAGATAATGCAGCCTAAAAAGGCTACACCGTCCAGTACTTCAACTAGAAATTCCACCATAAAATCCACAAAATAGCAAAAGCCTGTACAGATTTCCCTTGCTTTACCAGCAAAAACCCTCAGGAATGATAGAGAGAAGAACCTGGACAGACAAGCCCCATAGGCTGCCATTATGTGGCTCAAAACAGGATACTGTGCCTTTAAGAGAATCTTCCAGAACCTTCTCCCAGTATCCCAGAATGCATAGCAGGTCCAACTTAGTTTCAGTTCTTTTACGGCTCCTGCAAGCAGGACCCTGGAGCATTGAGCTCTCCCTTTTCAAGGGTTTTGTTGGTGTTTTTTCACTAATTTCGTTTTTGTGTACTTTTAAAGTACTTTAGTGACTTTCTTCTTGGGTTTTTGCTCTCTTTGGCTGTTCATAATGCCTGCATTATTTGATAAATGCCCAGAGTGCTCCAGGAAGAAGGCCAAGTCAGACCCCCATGAGGTGTGCATCCTCTGCCTTCCTTCTTCCCACCTCCCAGAGGAGTGTGTGATCTGTAGAGGCTTCTCTGGCAGGACCCTGAAGGACAGGAGAAAAATCAGACTTCAGGGACTTGAAGAAAGAAGATTGAAGGCTCAAGGTGGGTCTGGAGAGGCTTCTGCTGCCCATGCTGAGGCCTCTGGGGGGCTCCCCAGGGGCAGGAAGTCCAGCAAGCGTCCGAGATCTCCATCTGGTTCAGTTGCTAGGACCACGACGTCGAGAGGAAGGTCCACGGCCAGTTCCCGGTCTCCCCAGGGCTCTGGGTCGAGAAAACGTCGCCTGTCGACGTCGAGGGACATTTACAGGCCGCCGTCGAACCCAGTGTCTATCTCCTCGTCGTCGCCGTCGGCGTCGAGTGGACGACATCGGATGGCCCGGCGTCGGCGCTCGCCGTCGAGGCGACACCGCCGTTCGCCGTCGAAGGCAAGGACATCATCGTCATCGAGGGGATCCTCGTCGTCGAGGTCGCCGTCGAGACAGAGGAGGTCTCCGGCGCCGAAGAAGTCGACGTCGAGAGGATCGGAGAGGTCGACGTCGAGGCGATCGAAGAGGTCGCCGTCGAGGCGCTCGAAGAGGTCGCCGTCGAGGCGCTCGAGGTCGACGTCGAGGCGTCATCGTCCGTCGTCGAGATTTCGAGGTTCGTCCATCTGGTCGGGGTCGACGTCGAGGCGGAGAAGCCGGTCGACGCCGAGGAGTGTGAAACGGTCGACGCCGAAGGGCCGCTCGCCGTCGAAGGACACACGATCGCCGTCTGAGCACCGCTCTTCGACGTCAGGAGGTCGTAAGGACAGGCCCAGGACTGTGGGGGGCTCCCCGCAGTCAGGACAGGATGGTGGCTCCCCAGGAATGCATTACTCCGAGGTGTATACCCCGAGGAAGCCTGCCGCACTGCCTTCGTTGCCTCCTTTGCCTAAAGGCCCGCCTCCGAGGGTTTCGCCCCCTCCTACGTTGCCTCCTTTACCGGCGCCTCAGGCACCGGTTCCAACGGTTCCTCCTCCCCCGGTTCCACCGCGATCGGTGTCGATGCCCATCCTCCCGACACCTCCGAAGAAGACTCCTAAGTCGAAGGTTCCTCCTAAACCCAAGACTTCCGACCCGGGGAGGCCGGCGGAGCGTCCCAGACCCAAGAGATCGAGGTCACGCTCAGGTAGAAGGGACAGGTCGAGGAGTGGACGCGGATCATCCTCGAGATCCAGGCATCGCCATAGGAGGCATAGGTCCCGGTCTAGTTCTGCCTCGGGGACCCGTTCCTACTCACCTACGTTGTCTGACTCACCGGAGACGAGAGTGTCGCCGATTGATGACATTGGCACGTTCCAGGAGGTTCTCCTGCGCGGGGCGGCGAAGTTGGGGATCGAGGTTAAGGCTCCTACGCCATCAACTTCCGTGATCTTTGAGACATTGCATAAGAAACACTTGTCTCGCCCCCTGCTGCCTCTGGTACCAGGTCTTCTTGAGCCGGCGGAACAACTCTTCCTTACGCCGGCGGTGGTGAAAGCTGTGCCTTCCAGGCTCTTGAAGAAATACAGGGCTCCTGAGTCGGACCCGGCTTTCTTGAGGAAGGATCCGGCACCGGATTCGGTGATTGTGACGGCGGCGCGGAAGCTCCACGCCACCTCTCCTGCCTCCACCGTGCCTCCCGATAAGGAGAGCCGCTGGATTGACTCTGCTGGACGAAAAGCGTGTGGGACATCCTCTGCAACGATGAAGGCCTCCAGTGATTCGGCGTTGTTGGGACGGTACGACCGTGCGCTGTGAGACTCCATGGAGCGGTTTGCGGACCTCGTTCCGCGCGACCGGAGAGAGGATTTCATGGAGGTCGTCCAGGAAGGGATGCTGGTTTCTAACCAGGCCATTAGCGCCGCGGCGGATATCTCCCTGCTGTCCGCGCATGGATACTGCCACGGCATCAATCAGAGGCGCCATGCTTGGCTTCGGTTGACGTCGCTTAAACCTGAGGCGCAACAACGTGTGGCTAATCTGCCGTTCTCCGGGGATACCCTTTTCGGGAAACACGCAGATGACGAGATGGCCAGGATGAAGGCCGAGGCGGAAACCCTGACGGCGGTGGGCTTGGAGAAGCCCAAGGATAAGAAACCCTTCCGCCAATTCCAACGGCGTTTTGGGTCACAGGGTCGAGGAAAGGGTCAGTCTTCTGGGCAACATCAGCAGCAGCAACAACAGCAGCAGTACAGAAGACCCTTCCAGAAACGTCAGAGGGGTAGAGGTGCACAGCAGTCCTCTACCGCGACCAAGGGCCCGGCTGGGTCTCGACCCTGAGCAGTTACTTCCCCTTCGTCCGTTACCCGCTCCGGTGGGGGGAAGCATTCAATTTTTTCTGGCAGAGTGGAGAAAAATTACTCAGGACAAGTGGGTGCTGAATATTGTTTGCAATGGATACAGTCTTCGTTTCACCAGCCCTCCTCCATCGATTCCTCCGATCAGCTCGCAGTATCAACTGCGCGAGCTTCAGGCGGAGGCCGACATCCTGTTGAGGAAAAGGGCGATAGAAGTTGTACCTCTGTCTCAAAGAGGAAGAGGTCTGTACTCTCGGTTCTTTCTGGTCCGCAAGAAGGACAAGAACGAGTTCAGGCCCATTCTGGACTTGCGACAGGCAAACAAGTGGATTCGCAGAGAAAGGTTTCGCATGCTGTTGTTGCATCAGATTTATCCTCAGCTGCAACGGGGAGACTGGCTTTGTGCCATAGACCTACAGGATGCGTACTTCCATGTGCCCATTGCACACAAACACAGGAAGTTCCTGCGATTTCAAGTCGGCGCCAATCACAATCAGTACACGGTACTTCCGTTTGGGCTGAAGTCTGCGCCCAGGACATTCTCAAAATGCATGGCAGTGGTAGCGGCACACCTGAGGAAGAACAAGGTGTTTGTCTACCCATACCTGGACGATTGGTTGATCAAGGCCTCCTCCTTCTCGGAAGCTCAAGCACACTTCAAGAAGACGTGCGTTCTCTTGAACAAGCTGGGGTTGCACATCAACATGTCCAAGTCTGTTCCAACTCCGGTCCAGTGCATCCAGTACTTGGGAGCCTCCATCAATACGCTGTCGGCAAGCGTGTCTCCTTCGGAAGAGCGACGTTTATCACTCCTTCGGAAGGCTCAGGCTCTCCTGTCCTCTCCATCCACGACAGTGAGGACGGTGTCTTCTCTGCTGGGATCGATGGCTTCTTGCATCTTCCTGACGCCACATGCGCGGCTGCACATGAGACCGCTGCAGGAGTGCTTGGAAGATCAGTGGGACCATGCTCTTCAGTCTCTGAAGTGGTGGTGTTCGGCGGAGAATCTCCTCAGAGGGGTTCCCTTCCACAAGGACATTCCCACACAGACGATCGTGACGGATGCTTCTCTCCTGGGATGGGGAGCGCACTCCGGAGACCTGCAGATTCAAGGGACGTGGTCCCCTTCGGAGTCCACGTACCACATCAATTTCCTGGAACTCAGGGCTGTTCACTTGGCGCTGAAGGCGTTTCAACCGTCCTTCCAGACCGACTCTCTGCTTGTGCAAACGGACAATACGACCACGATGTATTACCTCAACAAGCAGGGGGGCTCGAGATCGCGCACTCTGTCTCAGGAGGCGCAGGCGATCTGGCACTGGCTTCTGGCTCGAGGACTCTCGATAACGGCCACTCATCTGCCAGGTGTGCAGAATGTTCAGGCAGACGAGCTGAGCAGACTGATTCAGGAAAACCACGAATGGGTCATAAACGACGAAGTGCTAGGAGAAGTCTTCGCAAGGTGGGGAACTCCAGACGTAGATCTGTTCGCCACCGCCGAAAACAGCAAATGCCGAGACTTCGCCTCCAGGTACTACCAGCCAGGGACGCTGGGGAACGCGTTATGGATCAACTGGTCGAACAGCTTTCTGTACGCTTTTCCACCCATTCCCCTGATTCCACCGGTTCTCATCAAGCTCTCCCAATCCAGGGCGAAGATGATTCTGATTGCCCCGGAATGGCCCAGACAGTGGTGGTTCACGGACCTGCTTCACCGGTCTCTCCTTCCTCACATGAAGCTGCCGTGCAGGCCGGACCTTCTCACGAAGTTCGGGGGGCGTATGGTGCACCCCAACCTCTCGTCTTTGAGTTTGGCGGCATGGCTCCTGAAATAGTGCAATATGGCCATTTGAATCTCCCAGAGGATTGTATGGGCATTCGGAAGGTGGCTAAGCGACCTTCCACTAGGACTTCTTATGCTTACAAGTGGAAGAGGTTTTGCATCTGGTGCAAGTCTAAGGACTATGACCCTACGACATGCAAGGAAGATGTCATCCTTCCATATCTGCTACATCTGGCGCAGTCTGGCCTTAATGTCCATTCTATTAAGGTTCATCTGGCTGCTTTGACTGCCTACAGGAAATGCCCTTCACAGACTTCCTTCTTCCAGATCCCTGTGATCAAAGATTTTCTGGAAGGCTTGAAGAAAGTATTCCCTCCTGTCAGGCTTCCTTCGCCTTCATGGGACTTGAATGTGGTGCTGTCCAGGTTGATGAAGGAGCCTTTTGAACCTATTCATAAGGCTTCGTTGCAGCACCTGTCCTGGAAGGCGGCGTTCCTCGTGGCCATTACATCGGCCCGCAGGGTGAGTGAAATTCAGGCGTTGTGTTGCCAAGAACCTTATACTGTGTTTCATGCGGCTAAGGTTGTTATGCGTACTCACCCTAAGTTTCTTCCCAAGGTTGTTTCTGATTTCCATATCAACCAGACTATCACTTTGCCTACGTTCTTTCAGAATCCTTCATCTCCAGCGGAAAGGTCTTTGCATTCCCTGGATGTTAGGAGGGTGCTGAAATTTTATCTGGATAAAACCAGGGATATTCGTAGGTCAGACCAGTTGTTCATCAATTATGGATCAGTCAGGACGGGTCTTGCGACCTCTAAGCAGTCTATCTCTCGGTGGATTGTGTCCTGCATACAGCTGTGTTACCGAAAAGCTAATAAGACCTTAGGAGGTAAGCCTGAGGCTCATTCCACCAGGGGCAAGGCTGCCACGACAGCATTGCTCCGTAATGTTCCGATTGCAGAAATCTGCAAAGCGGCCACTTGGAAGTCGGTTCATACCTTTGCTAAGCATTACTGCCTGGACACTGATGCCAGGGCAGATGCTCAGGTTGGGCAGGCTTCGCTGCGAAATCTGTTCGCACAGTAGTGGCGTTAATTCTCTTTTCTCCACCGCCGCTTTGGTGTGGGGATGGGCTTGCCATTCTATTCACTAGATTATGACTATACACAGAGATCCCCTACTACAGAAGGAGTAGTTTCTGTCCTGTAACTCCAGTTCTGTAGTAGGTGTATCTCTGTTATAGACGTAAGCGCCCTCCCTCCTCCCCGGTGGAGAGAGATATATATTCCTTTCTGGAATGCTACAGGTCTGGCGTGTTACGCCTTCAAAAAGAACTGAAACTAAGTTGGACCTGCTATGCATTCTGGGATACTGGGAGAAGGTTCTGGAAGATTCTCTTAAAGGCACAGTGTCCTGTTTTGAGCCACATAATGGCAGCCTATGGGGCTTGTCTGTCCAGGTTCTTCTCTCTATCATTCCTGAGGGTTTTTGCTGGTAAAGCAAGGGAAATCTGTACAGGCTTTTGCTGTTTTGTGGATTTTATGGTGGAATTTCTAGTTGAAGTACTGGACGGTGTAGCCTTTTTAGGCTGCATTATCTGTCTTTAAATTCTCTCTTAAGTGTCTATGCTTTTCTGCATTTTTTGACACTGTAAGAGATTATTTTTGATTGCTCTGGGGTCCACGCACATGGGCGGGACTATTCACTAGATTATGACTATAACAGAGATACCCCTACTACAGAACTGGAGTTACAGGACAGAAACTACTCCTTCTCTCCTAACAACGAGAATAACTTTTAAAACAACGAGCACACAGCGTTCCCTGAACTCTGAATTCGGCCTTCAGTTTTTGATAAACAACACTACTGAAAACAATTGGAACTATTTTTTCCCCTGAAAGCAAAATTATTTTTTCAATTTCCAAAATATTTACCTTTTTTTTTGGCACATGGTACTCTGCTTAAAGTAGAACTATTCTTAGAGAACAGAGCTTCTATTTTTAGAGACAATATTTTACCTCAGCCTCTAGCACATGTACAGTATTGTATAAATATGTGATGAAATGGTCTCGACCTTCATTTCTGTATTAAGAGCCATTTCATAAATGTAATTTTCGCAATTCATTCAGCCGATATTTATATATGCATTATCTGAATGATACAACTGCTTGAAAAACGTACAGTATAAATACTCATTTTCGTGTATATACCATACACCAGTGGTTCCCAAACTTTTGACTCCTGAGGACCCCCATTGAGTCACCACTGGAAGCCGGGGACCCCCAAACAATTTGTATGAGTTAAATTTCAAAATTAAAACAGTAATTCGAAAAAAATACACACGTGTGCACACAAAACAAATACTCAAAGTACTAAGGATTTTGGGGCCAGATGTATGACCATTTCATTTAGCACCTCACAATTGGCGACACATTGCGAGTGGCAAATTGCGAGTCGCTAAATGAAATGTACAACAGTGTGTTTAACACTGTTTGGGATTCCCAATGGGGTCGCAAATTGCGAGGTTCATTAATATTAATGAGCCTCTCGCAATTTGCGAGCCCATTGGGAATGGCAGCCCTCCCAGTGATGGTGGCCTGCTGGGCTCTGAAGGCCACCATGTCTCGGACTGCTTTTAAATAAAGCAGTTTAAAAAAAATGCCGCCTGTTTACCATGCATTTAAAATAAAAAAGAAAATGAAACGTTTTTGTTTCATTTTCTAAGGGCAGGCAGAGGTCCCTGGGTCCACTGCCTGCCCTTAAAAAAATAATCTTGCATGCATTTGCAAAGGGGAGGGGTCCCCTGGGGACCCCTTCCCATTTGATAATGCATTACCATCTACTTGAAGTAGGTTGTAATTGCGACTATTTTGCGACCGCAAAACATTTGTACATGGTTTTGAGACTCCCTATTTGGAAGGAAATGCCCCTTCCAAATAGCAAGTAGCAAAACCTATTTAGCGAGTCGCAAACAAATTGCGACTCGCGAAATAGGCTATGTACATGGCTCAATAGGTTTTTGCATCCATAAACGGGTTCGCGAACCCGTTCGCGTGTATAAAAACAGATTGTACATCTGGCACTTAGGGGTCCATTAGGATGACGGGCGGACTTTGTCCACCCGTCATCCTAGCGGGGATTGAGACCGCCCGCCATAAGGGCGTCGGTCCCGTGGGGGGCACTAGGATGTGCCCCCCACAGTGGCGGGCACATCCTGCATTTCTAGCATAGTGGCGGGCGGTGCTCTCAGCACCGCCCGCCACAATGCTAGAAATGCATTTCAGCATTTGCATAAACAAAGCGGCAGGCACCGCGCGGTGCCTGCCGCTTTGTTTATGCAAATGTGGGGGGGGTACCACAGGTACCCCCCGTGTGCTGCCCCCACCCCTCCTTCACTCTGGGGGCCCACAGGGGGCCCCCAGAGTGAAGACCGCATGCCTTTTCGTGGCAGCATTGCCACCACGGAAAGGCATGTCTGAAAGCCTATTGTAATATGGCTGGCGGTGTCTATGAGACACCGCCACCATATTAAACATTTTCCACCCCGGCCGCAAGGCGATCGGGGCGGAAAAGCGTCGGACGGCCTTTCCGTCCGCAGCGGTCCCCCCGCCATACTAATATGGTGGGGGGGGGAAACTAGTGTGGATGTCGGGCGGATTGCCTCCGCCAGGCCGGTGGTGGCTACCGCCAGCCTGGCGGAGGCAATCCGCCCATCATCCTAATGGGCCCCTTAATATTTTATATTGAAGTAATAGCCCCTCTGTCACATGTATTTCGTCTGTTTTATAGCATCTCTCATACCATTGTAGGATGTCAGAGCACTTTACATCACACACATATAGAGACATTGAATCATACATGTAAATCAGTGTGTATATAAAATGTTGGTCTGGAAAAGCACAAACTCAGGATTCAGAATATAACCCTGTGGCTAGCACGGACTTTAACATTAAAATGCATTTCCACCCACATAAATCGTTTTAGCAGCATCAGATTATGAATAACTGGGAAAAAATATAAGTTAATAATTGGTACCATGCAGTTTGCAAGCAGCTTTTTGATGACAGTGTATAGGTCCCTCTGCTAGATTATGATTGTCACTTATGAAGTGCACAGTAACAAAAGAATTTCTGTGACAAAAGCAGTAACCACGAACCTATGCACATAAAATACTGCTTTTTAAGATGCATGATACACGTTCTTTGCAGTAGGCACATTAACCCTCTGTGCTACATTAGTTCAATCAAAGCTTCCACTGAACAAAACTCGCCACAGCTCCAGCAGGTACATTAATCACTGGCATTCTCTTGACACTTTTATTGTTGCTGGAAGGCTGCTAATTATACAAGGAACGTTTCTGTGCTTTTAAAACTGTTGCCTACGGACCCCTTGGGAAACACTGCGATACACCATTTCAAATGCAATTTATGTATTTTGGGGTGGGTTGGAAAACACACATGCATCGTTATATATTTAGTATTGCTTAGTATTTAGTAATGATGGACATTAATACGTGGAGTGGGTGTTGTGAATGTATCTAGGACTCTAATTAAATATCCCCTATTCATGCCCTTATGTGGTTATAATGAAACATATCCTTATAAAGGCATAAGAATCATGTCCATATTTAGTCATAGCCAATGCAGTCCAAATACGGCAAGGCTACTCCCATAGACTCCTAGAAAGTACAACCCGTTCTTTAAACAAACCAAGCCTCCAGCAGCCCGGGAATTCCCCCTGCTTTTGTTTTGATTTGCACAAGAACTCCTGGAGTCCAGAAAGAACTGTAAGTTCTCAGTGACGTCTTATGTCCAACCTTACGTCAAACCCGGCACCTTCCAGGTATAAATATACCAAAGTAGCCTTAAGCAAACACACAGTGGTTTGGAGCAGAGCGGCTATCTACTTGCCCGACGCCCAGCTGATGCGAGTGCCGAAGGAAGCCGACCCTCCCATTTGACGCACTAAGAGAGACACTGTCTTTTCTCCTGCCGAGAAATTCCAGCTCCGGTGTTTCCAGTCACCCTTGCGGGTTTCTGTTAGATCGAGTCCTGAGAGAGAGATACAAGACCTCCTTCATTCTAGAACCAAGGTACAGAGCTGATTAAAACCTTAAGAAAATTCTTGATTCAGATTCTTTGCAAAAACCTAACTTAACTTAAACTGCAACTTACTTACTCCTTCCCACGTATTAGACTTAGGTCAGGTACACCGGGGTAGACGTATCTTAGAAGCACCAGTTGATTACGTTTAGTCAATGATTTTATGTATGTATATATTTCATCCATTTTAAAGTATAATATGGCTCAGAAACCATATCAATGCTTTTACAGTATTATTTTATAATACTCCTTTTACTGTACGCAATTTACTTCATGATAAGTATTGCAATTGTGGCAACTCACTTCTCTTGCATGAGAAAGAAGACTGCTTAATAAATAACACCTTTTATTGAAAACGCCTGTCTCTCTATTTCTCTGCACTCTGGTGAAACTAAATATGCACGATTGACTGAGTGAAATAACTGTCTATTGTTTTCACACGACTCTGGAGATATACTCTTTATTCTGAGGGAGCAAAGTTGTCATGTTTATGCGGTTGTCAGAATCTAATCCCTTCTTGTCTAATCAGGAAAGTTAACTCCTTCCTGTTCATTTGAGAAAGCTTCTAGTGACCTCTGAGCTAGCTGGCAAACCTAATTAAGTCTAATATAGTCAGTAGAGACCTAGATGACCTCAGTCCTACGTCTAAACTGCTGTTTATATTATTCCAATGCGCAGAGCCTATTGGGAATATAGGAACTACACTACAACTTCAGGTTTCCGTGTCTTCGTGGTGCGACCTACCCCTCTCCGCCGGGTCCGGGTATTCATCCGCTACCCGGCGGCCATGTTTTTTATTTAGTGAGGCGTGTCACCTGACTGCGCGGAGGGGTGAGGGTGGAAACGCTGTGTCACGGGTCTCGTGAAACGTGTATCGTCGCAAGCAGCCATGGTGTAGTGGTGTGAGGGAAGAGAGATAACGTTCCCTTTCACAGTTTATCGAGGCCTAGTGGCCATGTTGAGCAGTGTGAGTCAGTTGTGCACCCCCTTAACACATCGGTGTAAAACAAGGGCTAAATAGTATGGTTTGGACCCCAACCTGGTGGAAGTCCTTAATATGTGTGCCCTTGTCAGCAATATCGCTGTGTAGTTATTCACCAGGGCTACATGGATAAATACAAGAGAATCAATCCTTTGTTAAAATGCAGTGTCCAATTCTTATTCCGAGTGTCAAGAGTGTCACCTGACCATGCGGGGTTGTGTGGTTTAGAAGTTACATCACCGTGCCCAGGGGTCACATGCAACGTGTGTTGTAGCAAGCGGCCATGATGGAGTGGTGTGGGAATTAAGCAGGGGCAATGTAGTGTGGATACCACCCAGACAAGTCTGAAATCCTTAATGTGAGTGCCCTTGTCAGGATTGACGCTGTATAGTTTGTAGACAAGGGATATATGGCTTAATAACAGAGGGAATGCCGCTTGCTGGTATAAAGTGTCGTGTCCTTATTGTGAGTGTCATGAGTAAACCACGCTCTCTTACGGCCAGGGTGGACTCTCTAGATTACTCGAACCCTTTGTAGCGGCCGGCGGCCGTGATGGAGTAGGGAGAAGGAGTGTAGTATCCTGTGCTTAAGCTAGGCTAATCAGTCGTCTGTAGCCTGAAGCCCTGCATTGGTGATTGGGCTTGATATGGGTGCACTCAGGGGATAGACACTACAACGTTTCAGACAGGGATGTATGTGCACGGACATTAGCAAGTGTGGTCGAGCCCGGTGCTCCAAGCACCTCTCGCTATGTAAGTGAGACTCAGTTGGAGCAGTCTTGGTTGCTATATACCGGTTGCTATATACCAGATTGGAGTCGTCCTAAAGAGTACTCCACAGTATGTCCTCATTCAACCCTGTACTATCCATGGTCAAGCGGTGTATCCACATTTGTTCTTTGAAGAACAGGCTCTGCTTAGATGTACTGGGGTTAGCTTCCAGGATTAACCACTTCAGAGAGTCAGCCGTGTGATTCCGTTCAATGAAGTGCCTACACATCTTTGTGTTGTTTTTCTTGCATCGAAAATTACTTCGGTGCTCAGAAATGCGTGTTTTTGTTGGGCGAGTTGTCATCCCCACATGGTACAATCCGCAAGGGCAAATCAGGAGGTAAATGCAGTTAGAGCTATTGCAATTAGTATGCCCCCTCAATTCCCAGGTAAAGTTGCCATAGAGTGGTTTGTAACCTAGCTACATTTTTCTTGGGTCTGGTCTGGATCAGGATGTCCTTGATATTCCTAGATCTTTTGAACGCAAACCAAGGTGGTTCGAGAACAAGGCTGCCCGTGTTGAGGATCTGCCAGTGTCGTTTGAGGATTTTTTTCACTTCATTGGAGGCTGGTGTGAACGTGGTCACACATGTCATTGGTTCGTTCTCTGTGGGATTCTGCACTATGCGTTCCAAGAGGCCTTCCCTGTGATTGTTCTGTGCTCTTTTCTGAGCCTTAGCTATTTCTCTGCGGGGGTAACCTCTGTTGGTCAGATCTCTGGACAGAATAGTGGATTGGGTTTTGTAGTTGGTCAGACTGCTACAATTGCGCCAGACTCTCAAGAATTGCCCGAACGGCCGGTTGACCCGCAGTGCTTTGGGGTGATGACTAGTGAAGTGCAGGAGACTGTTCCGGTCAGTGGTTTTTCTGAACATGGTCGTATTAAATCGGCCACCCTCAATCATGATTGTCAGGTCTAAGAACGAGATCTGAGAAGAGGAGGCGGTCATAGTGAAATTCAAGTATGGATTGAGTGTATTGATCCAGCCAAAGAACTCATTGTAAGAGTCCCTGTTGCCAACCCAGAAAATCAGGATATCATCTATAAACCTCTTCCACAATTTTATGTTGGTATGGTATGGGTTGGTCTGCTGGAAGATGTGCTTCCCTTCGAAGTCGGCCATGTACAGACAGGCCACGCTCGGGGCAAATGTGCTCCCCATCGAGGTGCCCTGTGTCTGATGGTAGTATTGTCCCTTAAACTCAAAGTAGTTCTCAGTGAGTGCCTGTGTCGCGCACTCCATAATGAACGCTGGAGGTGTCGGCGATGTCCATGGGCCAGCGTTCAATACCTCCTCAATCACCCCTGGTGTGGCCCTCTGTGGGATGTTGGTGTAGAGGGCCTCCACGTCCAGGGTGATGAGGAAGTCAATCAGGGCACTGTCCTCAAAGTCATCCAACAGTCGCAGAACGTCAGTGGTGTCCTGAATGTAGGACGGGATGTGCTTGACCAAGGGTTGTAAAAAGTGGTCACAGAATTGTGATAATGGTTCCAGCACTGAGTCTATCCCTGACACTATCGGACGACCTGGAACCAGTGTGGTCTCCTTGTGAATTTTAGGGAGGACATAGAAATATGGTACCCTTGGGTCGTTCTTCACTAGGACCTCGGCTTCCTTCTTGCTGATCCAATCCTGGCATTCAGCTGATTCAACCAGTCTTAAAATAGTGCATTTCAGAGGTTCAGTAGGGTTACTGGGGATAGGTGTTTAGTACCGTCTATCACCCAACTGTCTAAGACACTCTGTGTCGTAGTCCGTTGTATTCATCAAGACAGTTGCTCCCCCCTTATCTGCCTGCTTGATTGTTATGGAAGGGTCGCTGGCTAAGGAATCCAATATCTGTATCTCAACCTTAGAGATGTTCATATGGTTGTTGTGCCAGGGAAGTGCTCTGACTTCCTTGAGTACTGCCTGTTCGTAGGTTAGGATCTCGTTGGGGACCATCCCACTGTGAGGTGTAAAGGTAGATGCATTGTGGAGGCCTGAGTCCTCAGTTATCTCTCTAGGTTTACCCTCAAAGAATGCCTTTAGTCTAATCTTGCGAAAAAACTTCTGTAGTTCGCACATTTGCTGGAAGCTGTCAATTCTAGGGGTCGGGACAAACCCAAGTCCATTCTGTAGAACCCTTTCTTCATCCTGTGTCAGTTGGCGTGAGGACAAATTCACTACCAAACTCACGTCCTGGAGGTTCTGCTCCTGGTGTCCATCCCTTGTGCCGGTGTTGCCTCCCATTGGACTCTCTTGTCTAACCCGTTTCCTCGCTTGCCCCCGCGCCCTCTGCCCCAGCCTCTGTCTAAAAAAGGTTGGTTACCACCTTGTGGGGCAAATTGTGGCGGATACTGGGGGCCATATTGTGGTAGTGTGTGTGGAAACTGTGGGTACTGCCAGAAGGGGGTCCCTGGTAAGGAGGGTGAGGATAGTTGTATTGTCCACGTATCCCAACTCTTTTTCCCCTGCGTTGTTGGGGCTGCCAGTCATCTCCGCTAGAGTTGCTATCACTGTTAGAGCCTCTTCTGGATGAAGTAGCACTAGAATCTGAGAGGTAGCCCGTTCCTGGAGGGACAGAGTCCTCCTTCAGGTATGGGTAAACCTTTTCTTTGGCAAATCGTTGGACATCCTTTTGGAGCTTCGTGACCTTTTGCTTCATAAGGTGCTCCTTATGTTCAGCTACTTCTTTATTTAGTTCGGCTAATTTGGTTTTGAAGCCTGGGTTAGGGATGGAACTCTTGAGTGCACGCTCAGCAATTTGAATGCGCTCTAGTAGTTCGTCAGCTTGTCGTTTAGCTGTGTTGACTATCAGTATTAAGAGGTCGTGTGTACACTTCCAGGATATTTGGGACCATTCGATTTTAAACTGGCCATCCTCCCAAAAAATCCTGGCAAAGTTTTTCACGATCAGCCCATTGGGTGCAATCTTAGCCTTGAAATATTCTACCATGAGCGCCCCATGGAGGGTGATCCTCACCCATTCTCTTTTCATGTCTGAGAGAGCCTGCCAGTCAGCTGAATTGCTTCCTGTGGCACTGTCAATCTTTAGACCAAGGATGGACGGTGTTCTGAGAATTGCTGCTGCATCATCCTCCCTGAAGCTAAGAACTTGGCCATCCATCTTGGGGTGGCTAGGTAATAATGGGGATGACGGTGGTAAGTAAAAACCCACCCGGTTAAGGATGGTAAAGTGACCTTCTTGAAGATGGAAGGTGTCACGTGGGGATAGAACCGATCTTACCCACCTAGAAAGAACTCCCACGGTGGTTAGCCGTGCAACGGAATGTTTACAACAAGGGGAGGGGTATCTTGTGGGATGGGCGAATTTTCCACTCGTGTAGAGCGGTAGGTCCAGCCTCAGCTTTCGCCCGAAAGGCCTATGTTTACAAAGAAATACTGGGCTGTTCCAAGAGATAGTGAGTGTACGGGTCACACCAGTGTTTGTAGGGTCTCAATGGAATCCTACAGTTGGGCATCCATTTTGTTGGATGTAATGTCCTCACACACCCTTTCAGGTGTCATGCTTCATCATCGGTATTGCTCCTCGTTGGGTCGGCGGTGCAGTATCCAATGGGCGACACCTCAAAGAGGGGCTCTTTGGGGGAGATCTTCTATCCAACAGCCGTTAGGGTGAAGTGTGGGTGTTGAGCCAGGAAGGTGTAGACGTGTTTGTGAGTTTAAAATGAAGCTAGGAGTACCAGGATCAAGTTTATTCTGGGGGTCCCCTGCTTCAATTAAAAGAAGAGCCTAGCCTGTACTCGATGGATTACTATGTTTCCTTCTTCGAGACTCGACTAGTATGTGCAGAAAATGGTTGACATGTTTCTCAACATGTGTACAATGACTAGCGAATCGTCAGGACCTATGTAAGAAGTTAAGTATTAAGGAAAACTGTCTACGTTATATGATCTGCCTAAGTATCAAATATTTATTTCAGACTGTGAAGTGATCAGAATGGTGTACCTGTGTTGCGCTGCATATGCCTATATTGGGAGACAAAAGGGAGCAAATCACAACAGGTTTTGACATCACAACCAGTCTTGGGTGACCTTGTACAAACAGTGCTACATGCTAGTGAAGGTGCCGCTAGCATGTGGGTTAAAAAACAGTTTTGAGTATAATCCTCAGTGAGCACGGTGGTGAGCATGCCCCTGTGGAGAAATACAGTTAAAAACAACAATAGCAGCAATCTGGTAGGTGTAAAGGAACACCTAACTCACCTAGTTGGTCAAGTATGCGTGCAACAACAGTACCCGGCGGGTTGTACATCGGGTAAACGACCTCTGTAGGTAGGCTAGGTGCGAGAAGAAAGTGGCAGTAGACATAATGGTACAAACGCCTATTTATAAAGCTAATGGTAGAAACAAGCCTGCAAAATGGGTTGTACTAGGAAAGTAAAGAGTAAGGCCATCAAGTAAACGGCGCGTTATCCCAATCAGGAAGGACTAGTAGGGTCGTTAATGAGTGAGCTTAGGACTTGTGGAGCATGTCTCGTGTTTACAGCCTAGCATTTGTTTGCTTAGGTGGATCCCCCGCTATGTGCCATGCATTCAGAAAATCACCTGTGGACTGCGTATCACAGGGTGCAATGTAATATGCTGGAACTATAGCCCTGCAGCATGTTCCTGTCGATTGCCAATGCCTGGTAACTAGATAGGCCCCATACCCACCTTCTATGAGCTAGTCCATGGTCGTTTAATTAATACAATTATTATTATTATTATTATTATTAATAAAATGTATAAAACGCGGACAAAGACCCGTGGGCATCTCGGCGCTGAGATATCTGCAGAATTTAACCGATGAGGGGAAGAGTGGGTCTACTGATTAAAAAGCCAGGTCTTGAGTTGTTTGCGAAAAGACCAGAGTGAATGGCTTGATTTGATCGAGGGAGGCAGTGTATTCCAGAGTTTGGGGGCTGAAACAAGAAATCTTCTGTCTCCCCATGAAACAGATTTGCTGCGTGGAACCACGAGATCATTTAGACTGGAGGAATGAAGGTTCTGGCAGGACAGTAAGGAATCAAATTTTGAGTGAAGAACGCAGGTCCCATGTTATGCATGGCCTTGAACACTATGCAGAGAGCTTTGAATTTTATCCTATTCCTTATAGGTAGCCAGTGTAGTTCTCTGATGGTTGCAGAAGCGGAATGGTATTTGGGGATTCTGCCCAGGAGCCTTGCTGCTGAGTTTTGGATTATTTGCATTTTATTCAAAACTCATTCTTGTGCATTCAAGAACAGAGCATTGCAGTAATCCAGGGTCGACAGTACCAGCGAGGTGACCAATGTTTTGCCAGCTGAATCGGGAAGGAAAGGAAGGATTTTCTTAATTAATCTCAATTTATGAAAAGCGGCGGACGTGATCTGGTTAGCATGAGGGAGAAAGGTGAGACGGTCGTCAAAAATGACTCCGAGATTCCTCACCTTGCTAACAGGCTCAGGGGGTGGGCCTAAAGACGCGGGCCACCAACAAGAGGACAATTCCGGGGTCAGATGACCAAAAATGATTACTTCCGTCTTGTCGGAATTTAATTTTAGGCAATTGGAAGCCATCCAATTCCCAATTGCCAACATGCCCTGATTGAGATCATCGGCTTTTTTGTGGCCATCATTCTTGATGGCGAGGACCAACTGAGTGTCATCCGCATAGGAGGTAAGGCTCATCCCGTGTGCACGAATGGTATTGGCAAGGTCCGACACATAGATATTAAAAAGTGTCGGACTAAGGGATGAGCCTTGAGGAACTCCACATGGCAGAGACAGCGTGGACGAATGGAAAGAACCCATTGTAACCACCTGAGTCCTGTTTGCCAGAAAGGAGGCCAGCAGTTTCCTGGCCCTATGTTGGACACCAATGTTTTCGACACGGTCGATCAAAGTAACATGATCGACCGGGTCGAAAGCCGCCGACAGGTCAAGCAGTATTAAAACTGCAGTCCCCCCTGCGTCCGGGATGGATCTAATATCATCCGCAGCCTTAATCAGGGCCATCTCCTTCCCATGATATTGGCGAAAGCCAAATTGGGAGTCGTCAAGGAGATGATGTTCCTCTATAAAGGCCGAAAGTTGTGAATTCAAAGCCTTTTCGGCTATTTTTGCCAAAATTGGAAGGTTGGCGATAGGTCGATAGCTCTTTAATTCTTCCATGTCAAGATGAGGTTTTTTTAACAAAGGTTTGATGAGGGTCTGTTTTAAAATGGCTGGGTAAGTACCTGAGGTGAACATGGAGTTGCAAATAGCAGTGATGACAGGGAGCACCACTTCGATGACAGGAAGTAATACTTTAAGAGGACATGGATCAAGAGCAGAGCCCGATTTTATGGTGGATATAATGTCCGCGACCTGAGAAATGGAGATATCTTTGAACTGAGAAAGGGTGGGTCCAGTCCGAGAGATTATCGGCGAATTAGAGGGGGAATTAGTGTTATTTGTATATAGACCACCTGGTCCTATTGGTGCTTTTATTGAGGACTTGCAGGCGGCTCTCTCCGTACCTTGCATGCGTTCAGCACGTTGCATGTTGCTGGGCGATTTAAATTTGCATATGGACTCTATATCAGACGCCAATGCGTCAAAGCTGCGGGATATTACTGCACAGCTGGGGCTTGTCCCTTTTATTGACAGCCCTACTCACGTTAAAGGGCACACGTTAGATTTAATTTTTTCTACGGCGTCGATTGAAGTGTCCTCGCCGCTTCCAGTCCTTTGGTCTGACCATTTTTTAATAAAGTTTGTTATTTCATATGAAACTAGGCCCAGGCAAAGAACACAGAAGGAGGTGACTCGTCAATCTAGAGCATTTCATTTAGTGACTGCAGATATGGTATCGGCTGCTCTTTGTCAACACCCATGTAAACTTACAGGGAACTTAGATTCTGATCTGATTTTGGTCCAGAAATGGCTGCAAACAAGATTTGAGGAGCTAGCTCCAGTGAAGCCAACGAGAACTGCTCCCTGTCACGATTCTGCCCCATGGTTTACTCCCACACTACGTATAACGCGCCAAGACTGTAAAAAGGCGGAAAGACGCTGGCGTCATAAATACGATCCAGTGGAGAAAATAAAGTATCATGATGCCATAAAACACTACCATAAAGATATTGCCGAAGCCAAAAAGGAATACCTTGAGCACAGGATAGATCGTGCGGATAATACGAGCAGGGAACTCTTTAGAATTGTTAAGGAGTTTGTGGATCCTGCTGTAGGTGCCCTCTCACACTCTCATACTGAAGGGTGGATTAGGCAGCTAGCAGACTTTTTCGTCACTAAGATTAAAACTATTCAGGATTCCTTTCCTCCTGTGGACACCTCCGGGGTAGTTGACGATTTCGTCAGCAATGTGCTGGTACCATCTTTAGAGGCAGAGCCTGAGCCCACACTATCGGTCTTCCCGCAACTGTCCTGTGCAACATCCCTGGAGCTACTGTCCCGGCTTCAATCCGGTTCACCCCTGGATGCATGTCCAGCAAGGTGTTTGGGCAGGGTAGCACCGGCAGTAAACAGCTTGCTGAACCCCCTGCTCAACTTGTCCTTGAGCTCCGGAGTGGTGCCTCGGGATTGGAAACACGCTCTCATACTGCCGCTGATCAAAAAGCCTCAGTTAGATCCTTTGCTGCTGGCCAATTATAGACCGATCTCCCTCCTCCCTGCTCTGGCGAAGGTGGTTGAGAAGCATGTCCAGCACACACTTACTCTCATCATATCATACTCTCATCCAATTTTACCTTTTCCGGTGCGCTTATCTACCGTCCACCTGGTGCTGCTTCAAATTGGCTAAATAATATTTCGGATCTTTTAGGCCCGTTCATTATGAATACCACCAATTTTACAGTCATCGGTGATCTAAATCTTCATTTGGATAATGAACATTGCTCTAAGGCCACGGAACTCATTGATGACTTCCTATCCCTCAATCTAAGTCTTAAGAATACTGGCCCAACCCACACTGCAGGTCACTTATTGGACTCAATCTTTTCGAATATTCAAAATTTAAACACCTTCCCAGCATTACCTATTACTTGGTCCGATCACTTTCCCATTAAATTTTCCTTTCAAACACCAACATCTAATATCCCACATATGGCACTGCCCGCCATGGTGAGGAAATGGAAAAAAATAGATATTAATATTCTTAACACCTTGTTAGAAAATACGATACCATATACTACTTCAGGAGTTCAAACTTTATCCATCTCTATTCAATCATGGCTCTTAACAGCCATTGACTCCTGTCTTCCTCTGACTAAGCTAAAAGGCATTAACCAACGTCCACCTGCTCCGTGGTTTAATGACTCTTTAAAGCAGGAAAAAACTAAATGTAAGAATGCTGAGCGTCAATGGAGAAAGTCCTACTCCGTTGAAGCTAAGAATGAATACAAAAATCAACTAAATCAATACCAAAAGCTGTGCAGTAGAGCAAAAACCGACTTTGTCTGCTCTAAAATTACTGCTGCTTTAAACCAAGCTAAAACACTTTTCCAAACAGTTAAAGAGCTAGCTGGCTCTAACACCTCACCAACCCCACCTGATTTAAATAAAACCCAATGCAATCAACTTGCTGCATTTTTTGTCGACAAAGTTGATAAAATTTATCAGACCATCCAACTTAATCAGAACAATCATGAGGAAAGTCATTTTGACGGTAGTGATGCTAATAGATCAGATAGTGAAGAGACCAATTCTGCCACTCTTTCGGATATAATCACTACCCCTTCTCTGAGTGTTTGGCCTACACTCAACGTTGACACTGTCACCGAACTTCTAAGCACGATCAAATCAGGTTCGCCAAAAGACCCGCTACCAGGCTCCATCTTAAAACTACTTAGCAGAAAAGCCCTATCCACTGTCACAGAGCTTCTAAATAAATCCTTGCAAGAAGAATGTGTTCCATCGGAGTGGAAACATGCCATGATCCATCCCCTCCTAAAAATAGCTAATGCTGACCCGAAGGTACCCGCAAACTTTCGACCAATTTCTCTCCTACCTATATTTGCAAAAATTCTAGAGAAACATGTCCACCGCTGTCTCTCAAATTATATAACAACACATGACTTGTTACCTCCCTTTCAATCTGGCTTCCGAGCAGGTTTTTCAACCGAAACCACTCTCTTAGGTGTAACCGAAAATATTCGTCAAATGATAGACAGGGGTGAAACAGTGGCACTGGTGCTTTTAGACCTCAGTGCCGCTTTTGACACTGTCTCACATGCGGTACTAATAAAAACCCTTCGCTCAATGGGCATTTGTGGCCCTGCTTTAAATTGGATCACATCCCTACTTGAAAACAGAACATTCCAAATTTTTTCAAACTCCACGTACTCAGATACCTATATCTTGAAACATGGCGTCCCCCAGGGTTCAATTTTAAGCCCATTACTTTTTAATTTATACATGAGCCCTCTTGCTAAAATAGCTAAGGATACTGGACTGATAATGTTCTCCTATGCTGATGACTCTCAGCTTCTCTTTTCCCTTCCGCCTACAGACAATAATGATCCCTCTATCTTGAGAACTGGGCTTACAAAAATTGCTGGATGGATGAAAAATAATTTTTTAAAACTAAACGGTGAAAAAACCGAACTCATAATCCTAGGAAAAAATAAAGAACTCTGGGGACCCCAACACTGGCCCCCAGAAATGGGCTCTCCTCCTATACCAACTAACCAGGCCCGTAATCTTGGCTTTGTGGTAGATGACACTCTTAGTATGCACCAGCAGGCCATCAAAACATCAGCCACCTGCTTTGTCATTCTGAAGTGGCTAAAGAAAATCTGCTGGATGCTACCAGATCACACCAAAAGAACTGTCATTAACGCCCTCATAACATCCAGATTGGATTATGCCAATATACTATATTTGGGAGCCAAAAAAGCCACTGTCCGCAAACTACAAACCGTACAAAATGCTGCGGCTAGATTGCTAGGTAAAATTCCCATCCATGCACCTACTACCAAACTCATACGAGAATTACACTGGTTGAAAATTGAGAGCAGAATCAAATTTAAATCACTATGCTTTATGCATAAAATCTCAGCAAATAAAGCCCCTAAATACCTGTTAAATCTGGTACAACTCTACCGTCCATCCAGGACGCTGAGATCCGCAACAGCAAACAAATTTGCTGTGCCTAAAATAAGACTATCACGCATGGGAGGTAGATCCTTTGCCTACCTTGGCCCCTCCCTGTGGAACTCTATGCCACAGGCTTTGCGCTCAGAGGTTAATCATATCAGTTTCAGAAAAGCCATTAAAACTTGGCTGTTTAACATCTAGTCAGTTGTCCAAACTTCCTCCTCTGAATCACAAGCGCCGGGAAACCCTTTGTTGGGTAGCTGTTTGCGCTATACAAACTAAACAAACTAAACTAAACTAAACTTACCACCTTTATTGAGAACAACAACATTCTCCATGACTCTCAACCCGGTTTCCGTGCGAATTATAGCACGGAGACGGCCCTCGTGGAGGTGACCGACGCCATCAGGGAGACACTCGATCGAGGGGGAAAGGCTATGTTGGTCATGTTGGACTTGTCGGCGGCTTTTGACACCGTCCCTCATGCTGGTCTCCTTTTAAGACTCAGGGAGATCGGTCTGCGGGGGACGGTGTTGGATTGGTTTCAATCCTTTTTATCTGGCCGCCGACAGGTGATCTGGGCTCCTCCGTTCTCCGCCGAAATGCCATCGCTAGAGGTTGGGGTTCCCCAAGGGTCCATTCTGAGCCCCACCATATTTAACATCTATATGGCCCCTCTGGCGGTGGTAGCGGAGGCCTATGGGGCCCGGGTCTTCTCATATGCTGATGACACCCAGCTTCTGTTCACATGCAGCAAAGGAGAGGCTTTTGACGGCGATAGGATTAAAGACTGTCTGAGTGCAGTCTTTGCGTGGTTTCAACGCCACAGCCTGAAATGCAACTCGGATAAGTCTGAGTTGCTTTTCTTTGGCTGTGCTCCCGATCCGGGCTGGAAGTCCTGGTGGCCCCAGGATATGTTCCCCCCTGAGGAATCATCTTCCCAAGTGAAAAATCTTGGAGTGGTGTTTGATGATGCCCTCTCCTTCCGCCCCCATATTATGGGGATTTCCGGGAAATGCTTCGGCATCCTCAAGATGCTGAGGAAGTTTCTTCCTTTGCTTTCTCTACAATATCGGAAGACAGTAGTTCAGGCGCTAGTGGGATCTAGGTTAGACTACGCTAATGCGCTTTTTGCGGGTCTGCCTGGGTACCTCTTGGCCAGACTGCAAATTGTCCAAAATTCGGCGGCCAGAGCTATTTTCGGCCTGCCTAGGAGAGCCAGCGCTCAACTGCTTCTGAATAGGTTGCATTGGTTGCCTATTTCCTAGAGAATCAGGTTTAAAATCCTCACGCTGGCCTTCAAAGCCCTGCACTCTGTCGGTCCTAACTATATTAGAAAGCGGATTGCTTTCTATGTGCATCGGAGGATGTTGCGGTCAGCCGATTTGGCCAAAGTGGAGGTGCCTACTGCCAAACGAGTCCGGATGGGAGGACGGTCCTTTCAATCTGTGGCAGCTCGCTTCTGGAACGAGCTCCCTCTCTCCCTCCGCAAAGCCAAGAGTCTTTTGGCTTTTAGGAAAGAGCTGAAGACCATGCTCTTCTCCGTGTAATCACTGTGACTGCGGCGCTGCTGCCTTTGTGTTTTTAGGTTTCAGGTCTCTTTGCCAAAGCGCCTGGACACCCCTTTGGGTAGCCGTGCGCTCTAAAAGTACGGCCTTAACATAACATAACATATTTGCAAAGGCGGAATAGATGTCATTAACCTTGCCATAAAAGAAATTGGCCAAGGCGTCGCATAGCGACTGAGAAGGTGAGGGGGTTACCTTAAAAGAGTAACCGGCTAACTGCTTAGTAGTTTCGTACAGTGCCTTGTTAGAATTTTTTGCTAGTTCGATTCTGTCGCTAAAGAACTTTTTCTTAGCCTCGCTAATCATAGATTTGTATATGACCAGCGTTTCTTTATACTTGATTTTGGCCTCAGCTGAGTAGTCTTTCCGCCAGTGTCTCTCTTTATTCCTACACTGTTGTTTCTGGTTTCTTAGAGCCTCTGAATACCAGGGGGCCGACGGGACAGATCTATTACGAGATTGTTGTTTAAGAGGGGCCAGATGGGTGGCTGCGGAGCCCACCCACTCATTAAATTGTAAAATGGCGGTAGTGGGATCGGTTGATAGGGAGGGTGTAGAATTAATCAAAAGAGTTTTCAGGCTGACAGCGTCAATATCGTTCCATGCCGGAAAAGGCTGACATGGGGTGGAATGTTGTTTAGGAGAACCGGGATCATGAGTCGTCAGCGATGCCAAAATGACGTGATGATCTGACCAGGTAAGGGGGAGGATTTGGGAAACATGTAGCTCCGCTAAATTAGTAAAAATGCCGTCTAGAATATGGCCCCCATCATGTGTGGAGGATTTGACCAACAGTGGAAGACCAAAAATAGTCATATCGGCTAGGAAGGTAGCTGTGTCCTTGTCCTCGGTTTTATCAAAATGAAAGTTGAAGTCGCCAAGGACAGTTAGAGAGCTGTCCAGGGCTAAAGATTCCAGGATGGCCCTGAGGTCCGAAATAAATCCGATCCTTGACCCCGGGGGTCTGTATAATTTAAAATTATAGGATGGGGTCAATTTGATGGAGAATTGTGAAGCCTCACAAGATGAAAGAGAAATTGAATTGATTCTGGCAGTAAATGCATCACGTAGGATGATTGCAATTCCACCGCCTTTCTTACGCTGTCTATCCAATCTGTGGATAGAGAAGCCTTTGGGAACTGCGATCACTAAATCTGGATCAGACGAGCTGTCCATCCAGGTTTCGGTCAGAAATAACATGTCAAGTTTTTTGTCCTCAATCAGATTAGCTATGTCCTGTCGGTGTTTACCGAGCGACCGGACATTAATAAGGGCCATAGAGTAAGATTTATGAGATTTGGAGTTAATAGTGCGAGAGGGCTTGAACAAGAAGGGTATAGAAGAACCAAAACCGGGACAAATGTGGGCATGATCTCGAGCGAGGAGCAAAGGGTCAAGTACAGTGCATGACTGATGGTGAGAAGGACACAGCTGCCGGAGCATACTCGAAGTGTATGATCCTCGTGTGATCCTGGGAGCTGAACATGGGGGGGGGTGGCCCTAGGCCCGGTCCAGGCGCGGACGGGCGCAGACGGGCTTGCCTTTGGCGCGCCGCCGGCGCGCCCGCTGTGCCCGCCCGCTGCGCGGACGGGAGGGTCTGTTGGTTTTAGCCATGATAGAGGGGCGTGGGAGGAGGGTGGGAGGAGCGATCACCTAGACCGGCAGCTTTCCCCTGCCCAAGATGGCGGCTAAAGTTGCTGGACTCGGTTGTCAGCGCCTAATAACGGCGGCGCTGTGTCAGGCCGGTCGGGGAAAAGCCTTGGGCGAAGCAGATCTCACACCAAGGTGATGACAAATGAATTTAAAACTGCAAGCTAAAATATATACAAAGTTTAAAAGCGGGTTCTTAGTAATCAATAACTCGCGCTATACATAAAGATACACAAGTGAGTGCTGAGATCCCCCCGGCTTCCGCCTCAGGGGTAGAATAAGCAGAATCCACGGGGGAAGTAGGAGACGCCCTTAAATATCCTTGGAGGGCGGGAGGAGCGATCACCTAGACCGGCAGCCTTCCCCTGCCCAAGATGGCGGCTAAAGTTGCTGGACTCGGTTGTCAGCGCCTAATAACGGCGGCGCTGTGTCAGGCCGGTCGGGGAAAAGCCTTGGGGGTGAAGCAGATCTCACACCAAGGTGATGACAAATGAATTTAAAACTGCAAGCTAAAATATATACAAAGTTTAAAAGCGGGTTCTTAGTAATCAATAACTCGCGCTATACATAAAGATACACAAGTGAGTGCTGAGATCCCCCGGCTTCTGCCTCAGGGGTAGAATAAGCAGAATCCACGGGGGAAGTAGGAGACGCCCTTAAATATCCTGGAAGGGCGGGAGGAGCGATCACCTAGACCGGCAGCCTTCCCCTGCCCAAGATGGCGGCTAAAGTTGCTGGACTCGGTTGTCAGCGCCTAATAACGGCGGCGCTGTGTCAGGCCGGTCGGGGAAAAGCCTTGGGCGAAGCAGATCTCACACCAAGGTGATGACAAATGAATTTAAAACTGCAAGCTAAAATATATACAAAGTTTAAAAGCGGGTTCTTAGTAATCAATAACTCGCGCTATACATAAAGATACACAAGTGAGTGCTGAGATCCCCCGGCTTCCGCCTCAGGGGTAGAATAAGCAGAATCCAGAATTAACAGCGCACGGTAAGCGGGTGCTCTCCCGTGTCCCAAGACTGTGAGCTAGTCACTGGTAAAGTGCACGCGCTCTGTCCTAAGCTAAAGAAAATACAAAGATTGAGTTATTTGTGCCGCAACAGAGACTTTAAATAATTTAGACCATAGTTTGTCCCAGGTAATAACAGGAAAAGAAACGGACAAGTCAGTTTCCCATGCAGTTAGAGCGGTCAGTAATATTGGATAACAATAACTTATATACAGAGGCATCTTTAGGTCTGTGGGTAGAGAATAGGGAATACAGAGGAGTGGAAGGCGTTAGAGTAGGTGGTTCAGGTGGGAGAGAATAGGTAGCTAAATGTGATTGTATGGCATTAATAATGATAGTATATTCCTTGGAAAAGGAATCAGGTAACTGATAACGTGTTTGTAATTTCTGAAAAGAGACAACAGAAAACTTATGAAGAAATTGATAAACAAAAATAATATCCTTTTCCTTCCAATATTTATAGTAAAATGATTTACCTTTATATTTGAGGAATGTATTATACCATACAGTAGAGGATAAAAAACATTGGAGAGGAGTTAAGTCCTTAGAAAATGTACTACATAACAATTTTTCGGAATATTTCAATACCGGGCTATTGGACAAAAAGGTACAATTTGACATAAAAGTGACATGCTGAAACTGAAAATCTTTTAATAGTGAGCGCTCAAAGATGATCCATCTGGGGACAGGAATATCAAAAAAACTCAAAAGCCAATGAAAAAGTTTGTTTAATCAAAAAAGCTGAGTGATAAATTTTAAAATTAGGAAAACGTACCCCACCCTCATTTTTGGGACGAATGAGTTTATTTAAAGCAATGCGTGTTTGTTTATTATTCCACAGAAATTTTATACATATGGAATTTAATTGAGAGAAATATACATTAGGGATTTTGATAGGGAGCATGGAGACTGTGTACAATATATGAGGAGTAATCATCATTTTAATAGTATCCAGTCTACCCCACCTTTTAATTTTACTTCTTTTATTATATATATATATTTTTTTCTCCCATTAAACCCCTCCCGCCTCCCCCCACATCCCCTCCGCAGCGCGACAACCCCATTTCCACCCCTCCCCACTCAACCGTAATGCCGGCCGCGACTGAGAAAGGGGTTCCTTAATGCTGGTTTTGGATGAGTCTGAGAGGATAGGAAGGCTCGCAGAAGTCCGCAGTAAGTATTTGTACTGAAATCATTTGAGTCATCCTCATCATCAAATTCATCAGAGATATCTAAATATTCATCGTCGTCTTCGTCATCATCATCAGCTTCATAATAATCCAGGTGAATTTCCTTGAGACAACTGTTGGAACCTCTCAGGGTCGTTTATGATCATCTGTTTAACGATATCCATCATAGGGGTCCTCTCGCCTCCAGACTGCAAACTGCCCAGGGGGCACATAGGGCGAGCAGGCATCTCCTGCCCCCTCCATGGCCCCGGGTCTCAACGCTCCCTCCTGCGGCTCATCCCGATCGGCGGCTGGGCATGGAATCTGTGGCTGTGCCTCGGTTTCAGTATCATAATTTAAGGGGTCCTGCAGGGGAGGATTGAGGTACACTGATAGAGCTGCATGCAGGCCTCAATGCTGGAGTAGCAGGTGGTTACTGGGGTGTCCTGACCGAGCTGTGTGCGGACCCGTCCCTCTATTTCATCAGATGGGCGCAGCCTGGAAGGGTTGAGGTGCACTGGCAGGCCTGTCTGTGCGAGTCTCACCACTGGTCTAGATTCGTAGTGGCGCTGCACATAAGGTCTGGGGTGCTGTGTCAGAGCAGGGTGTGATATCTGGGGTGATTGGTGGTTCTGGCACACCTGTGTCTGCACAGATAGATTTGCACATTCCCCTCCCTCCTGTGATGTGCTGGTTTCGTTTCTTCCTTTTCGGTGAGTTATATTTTTCAGGCTCAGACCTGCCCGGAGCTCTGGTACTGTCCTAGTTCACGCAACCAACCTGGCAACAGACATACAGAACTTCACAGGAAACACTACAGGCACGCTTGGGGGTGGACAACAAACGTCTAGCTGTGATAACACAAAAGGCAACTCGCATGTAACAAGTAACAAGTACACGCGCGGCACACAAGGGTAAAACACACAATAGACACGTCTGTATCCTCCATAAAAGTGCACAAAACAGTTAAACAGCACACTGCCTATAATGCAGATAGGCACGCACACCAGGCTGATCCCAAAAAACAACATATACATGGGGACAAACAATACACATTCATAAGTGTCTTGTCGCTGAATCATTACAAGTGCTGTTACATCCTGTTGCACATTCAGTTCTATTTGCTGCCATCCGTGCTGGGGAATAAACAGGGTTGCATGTGTTACCCTGTATCTAAGCTAGAGAGGGGGCCTATGCAGAGAGTTCTAGTGCTCAGCGGGCATAGCTGTGTCAATCAATGGACTGAAGCTAGTTCTAGGAGCACCAAAGACATATGTGATGCAAATATAAGGATAGGAAGTCACTCTTCCACTGACACCGAGCAAGGTTCCTTCTCAGGTTCAAAGAAACCAAGCCTGTTTTTATTTACAGAACCAACAAGGCGCTTTATAAACAATTATTATCTTAATGTACATTTTGGAAACAAGTAGGTAGATTTTGGCCAGCTTGATCATAGTTAAATGTCAGAAAAAATATCTTTATGGTAGCAACGTTAATATCTGAAGTTCATTTTGCCCGCATGTTGCAGAAGTACATTTATATCCTTCTTGCTTTCTCATATTTGCTTGAATATGCACCATTTGTCCACTCTTTTTTCAAGATTTTCTCGGGGGGGGGGGGGGGGATACCCCCGAACCCCTCTTAGTTTGTTTGAGCAGTACAGTATGACAAGAATGTTACGCCACACCACTTTCAAATGTCACCAGCCGCCACTGCACCCTGCACTGGCAGCCATCTCACTGTACTGTGGAAAAAATGCCTCGCAATACTTCTCTACATACCATTTTCACCTTAAGCCCCCACTTGGTTGTTAGAAGAAGTTTCTTATTCTTTATAATGTGACGATGAATGGTAGGGTCAAGCAGTCAACGGGGGCTTGCTGTCCAGATCGCTGCAAACACAGCTCATTACCACATTTGAATTAGAAATCTATGGCATGAAGCGATAAGTATACTGATAATGTTTTTGCAACCTGACAAAAGCAAGTGATCCTTCCACCACAAGCACCAGCCTCCAAATGACCAATGGAATTGCTATGACATTCAAATTCTAGAATGGCAATAAGAGCAGAGCTCGTGGTGGAAGGATGAGAGCCCATACAATAAAATGCATAATACAAAAGAAATAATACAAAATACGAGCTTACATACACATTAGTATGCTTCAAACCTCCTAAGCTTTTGCTTATATCCCCTCTCAATTGAGGTAAGGCGATCATGTGTGAGAATGCGTTTGGTGTGAGTTATAGCTATACACTGAATAAAACCTCTTGGAATGATGTCAATGATCTTTACAGCACTCAACTATGTTTGTACATAAGTATGTAGTTTTGTATGCTTTTTTTAATTACACGAACCTTTTGTGGAGTGAAAGCTGTATATAGGCCAGATCTAAAAAATAAAGGTAGGGGTTCTAGAAAGATCTTTCCTATCCATTGCTTCTGCTTGTTTGACCCAAAACGGCTTTCTCGAGGAATATGCCCCAAGCATCTTTTCTACTAGTATGAAATGTTAGATCTCGACAGTTCTGGTCTAAAGAATTTGCGGAAAGGTAAACAGAAACTCTCTGATGTGTTATCACAAAAAAAGCATTCAACTTTATGGCTCATTATACATTGTAGGGAAAGACTCCTCCTTGTTTCAAGATCAACAGCATAAACAGAAGTGAAATACGCATGCATCGCGTGGGACAGATTGTTTTCAGGGATGTGAATCATGACTTCCAATTGTGAAGAGTCTGCATTGTTGTGTCATAGCTCCTCCTCAGTGTCACTGCAATTATGAGGAAGCTGCGATGTCACGTGATGGTTCTCAACAGATCTTTGACCAGGGACTTGTGGGCATGGTTACCATTGGAAGGGCTGTGACAAATGACAAGTATGTGAGCCAGGAGATCAGGCTAACCTCACACGGGAGTCCCTGCTTCATAAAGAACGAAACCGAGAGGCCAAGGAGGATTTCATAAGGTAAATACATATCGTACCTATGGACTCTGGTTGACTGTTGTACATCTCATTCATATTCTTTTATTCCTGTGCGTATTGCAGTTATTTTCTCACATAACCGAGGCTTACAACAAGCATATTCTCTTCTCTCTCCCTCTCTCGTGTGTGTGTGTATATATATATATACATGTATATATGTATATATGTATTACCTACTGGCGATAGCCAGTAGGTATATATAGTTAGGATTTTTTTCCTATGGGATTTTTGAAAATTCTATGTCGAATAACTTTGGCGTTTGAGGACAGAATTGGCTGAAATTTTCAGGAAAATGGAACATTTTGTTTCTGAGCAGCCCCTGAAAATTTGGGGGGGTTTCGTCAAGGGGGGGCCGAGAAAAAAGGGGGGTCCCAAAACGTGTTTTTCCCATGCAATTTTCCATAGGGCGGTTGGCCTCACTTTTAGCCTGAACGGCTGAATGGATTTACACCAAACTTGGCAAAATTGTAGGGACTGGTAGCCCGATGTGCCTTTGCTATGTCTCAAGATATAGGCTGCAGTGGTTTTTACGAAAATTAACTTTGAAAAATATATATTGGGCTACATTGGGCTATATATATGTTGGAGCCCAAATGTAGCCCAATGTAGCCCAATGTAGCCCAAAGATGGCCACCAGAGACAAAAAAAACAAATGTAGCCCAAATATCAGCCAGATGTAGCCCAACTATAGCCCAATGACAGAATGTCCCAGAGTGTTCTAAAGAACAACTAGAGTGCTAACAGTCCTACTTATTACAAAGGTATGGCACACCTGAAGCCATCTTGATTGGAATAAAGTGGTAACTCTTAAAACATTTAATTTAAAAATGAACAAAATGAGGGGGTTCATTTTGCCATAGAAAGTATGATTAGCGAATATATGACGAAATCCCGCATACCATCAGTCCGCAAAAAAAATCCCGCATGTACTATTAGGCCGCAAATTAAAATAACGAAAACTTTTAGAACGAATATGCCTTTAGCATACACTAAACAACTAAACTACCCTAAACCCTAAAACACTACCCCCAGCATGACCCTACACTACACAAACAGTACAACACTACCCTAAACCCTAAAACACTACCCCCAGCATGACCCTACACTACACAAACACTACAACACTACCCTAAACCCTAAAACACTACCCCCAGCATGACCCTACACTACGCAAACACTACAACACTACCCAAAACCCTAAAACACTACACCCCAGCATGACCCTACACTACGCAAACACTACAACACTACCCTAAACCCTAAAACACTACCCCCAGCATGACCCTACACTACACAAACACTACAACACAACCCTAAACCCTAAAACACTACCCCCAGCATGACCCTACACTACGCAAACACTACAACACAACCCTAAACCCTAAAACACTACCCCCAGCATGACCCTACACTACGCAAACACTACAACACTACCCTAAACCCTAAAACACTACCCCCAGCATGACCCTACACTACGCAAACACTACAACACTCCCCAAAACCCTAAAACACTACACCCCAGCATGACCCTACACTACGCAAACACTACAACACTACCCTAAACCCTAAAACACTACCCCCAGCATGACCCTACACTACGCAAACACTACAACACTACCCAAAACCCTAAAACACTACACCCCAGCATGACCCTACACTACGCAAACACTACAACACTACCCTAAACCCTAAAACACTACCCCCAGCATGACCCTACACTACGCAAACACTACAACACTACCCTAAACCCTAAAACACTACCCCCAGCATGACCCTACACTACGCAAACACTACAACACTACCCTAAACCCTAAAACACTACCCCCAGCATGACCCTACACTACGCAAACACTACAACACTACCCAAAACCCTAAAACACTACCCCCAGCATGACCCTACACTACGCAAACACTACAACACTACCCAAAACCCTAAAACACTACCCCCCAGCATGACCCTACACTACGCAAACACTACAACACTACCCAAAACCCTAAAACACTACCCCCAGCATGACCCTACACTACGCAAACACTACAACACTACCCAAAACCCTAAAACACTACCCCCAGCATGACCCTACACTACGCAAACACTACAACACTACCCAAAACCCTAAAACACTACACCCCAGCATGACCCTACACTACGCAAACACTACAACACTACCCAAAACCCTAAAACACTACACCCCAGCATGACCCTACACTACGCAAACACTACAACACTACCCAAAACCCTAAAACACTACCCCCAGCATGACCCTACACTACGCAAACACTACAACACTACCCTAAACCCTAAAATACTACACCCCAGCATGACCCTACACTACGCAAACACTACAACACTACCCAAAACCCTAAAACACTACCCCCAGCATGACCCTACACTACGCAAACACTACAACACTATCCTAAACCCTAAAACACTACGCCCAGCATGACCCTACACTACGCAAACACTACAACACTACCCTAAACCCTAAAACACTAGCCCCAGCATGACCCTACACTACGCAAACACTACAACACAACCCTAAACCCTAAAACACTACCCCCAGCATGACCCTACACTACGCAAACACTACAACACTACCCTAAACCCTAAAACACTACCCCCAGCATGACCCTACACTACGCAAACACTACAACACAACCCTAAACCCTAAAACACTACCCCCAGCATGACCCTACACTAAACAACCACCACAACTCTACACTACACTAACACTACACTACACAACACTACACTACACTACACAATCACTAACCCACGAAAAAATTAACACAAACCCACTTACCTCTCTCGTCATCGTGGTTTTCACAACGCAAATGCATTTACCATACATGCCTTTAAAACGTAATTCTTTGTAAAGTCATGTGCGATAAATGCACATGCGTTTTGAAAAAATGCGGGATAATGGTATGCGAGGTCAATGACCTTGCGGGATAATGGTATGCGGACTGAAAGTCTGCGGGATAAAAAATGCGGGAAAATGGCTGCAAACCATGATTAGCAGCAGACTTCCCTGGTGAGCACTAGCTTTACTACAGTGATCTAATGAGCAACTAGAGTGCTAACATTCAGAATTTATGGCAAATGTGTGACACATCTGAATGCCTTCTTGATAGAACCAAAGTAAACAAGCATTGAAAATGCAATAGATCTCGCCCTCGTTTAAGTTAAAGCCATTCTGTTTGTAATGAGGTGGCTTTTTAGCTTTGCTTTTATTAGTGTTTTTAAAACTTTCATGTAAATAACATGCATATGTATGCATATATGTATATGAATGTATGCATTTATATTTATATAGATATGCAGATTATATATGTTTATATATGTATATTACCTACTGGCGATAGCCAGTGGGTATATATAGTTAGGATTTTTTCTCTATGGGATTTCTGAAAATTCTATGTCTAATAACTTTGGCGTTTGTGGACGGAATTGGCTGAAATTTTCAGGAAAATGGCACATTTTGTTTCTGAGCAGCCCCTAAAAATTTGGGGGGGTTTCGTCAAGGGGGGGCCGAGAAAAAAGGGGGGTCCCAAAACGCGTTTTTCCCATTCATTTTTCCATAGGGCGGTTGGACTCACTTTTAGCTCGAACGGCTGAATAGATTTACATGAAACTTGGCAAAATTGTAGATATGGTTTGCCCGACGTGCCTTTGCTATGTCTCAATATATGTGCTCCAGTGGATTTTGAGAAATTAACGTTTAAAAAAATATATATATCTGTGACAGCGCTCCGGTTAGCGCCCCGGTTCGCGTACCTGACGCGTAACGGAACTTCGCGAAGCGAAGCTGATTGGCTCTCCGGTGTCTGTCAACATTCTAAACAGTCCGGAGCGGCCGCCATCTTGTCTCTCGGTACGATCGAGAGACAAGATGTGGTGAAAAACGAAGGGGGAAATGAAGGAATGGGGGCAAGGTAGACCACTCCTGACCCCCTAGGATTGATGAGGGGGATATTAAAGTGCCCCGCGGGGCAAAAAATAAAAACCGGGCAGCTCACCGGGCAGCTCACCGGGCAGCTCACCGGGCAGCTAACCGGGCAGCTAACCGGCAGCGTAGCTGTCAACATTGTAAACAGTCCGGAGCGGCCGCCATCTTGTCTCTCGGTAGGTTCGAGAGACAAGATGTGGTGAAAAAAGAAGGGGGAAATGAAGGAAAGGGGGCAAGGTAAACCCCTCCTGACCCCCTAGGATTGATGAGGGGGATATTAAAGTCCCCCGCGATTTTTCGCGGTAGAGGCGCTTCCCGGTACGCGAACCGGGCAGCTAACCGGCAGCGTAGCGGGAGTCCGCCATCTTGTGTTTTTGGAGCGTCCGGTTCGCGTACCGGGTAGCGTCCCGGTAAGCGTAACAAGGGGAAAACCAAGAGAAACAGTAAAAAAAAAATTAAGGGAATAGATTTCCAGCAAACTTGGCAAAATTGTAGGGACTGTTTGTTTGATGTGCCTTTGCAAGGCCTCAAGATATGTGCACGTGTGGATTTTGTCTAATTAAGGTTAAAAAAAGTATATATATCTGTAAGCGGGCTCCGGCACGCTTACGTTACGGGTTTTGTTTGCGCTGCAGAGCCGATACATCACGGTTATGCGACGCGTCATGAGGCGTCTCACGTGGCTACGTGACACGTCACATAATAAAGAATATATTTTACAGCTATAGATATTAGCTTTCAAAAAACCAATGAAATTCACTGAAAAAACCATAGGTTATAGGCCATATATAGTTAGGAATTTGCATTTACAAAACCTTGAAAATTCACTGAAAAAACCATAGGTTAGAGACCATATATAGTTAGCTGGACATTTTATTGACATAAAACCAATGAAATTCCATATATAGTTAGTTGCACTAACTATATATCGCGCACCCGCAATCCACTGCTGATGATGTCACATATTACATCATTCATGACATGGTCAGTGACATCACTGATGACATCACTGATGACATCTCAAATGACATCTCAAATGACATCACTGATGACATCATGACACACCAATACCAGTTACTACATACGCACTCACTGATTCCTACGTCTACACACACATTCACTCATTCACCCATACAATCACTCATACATACAGTCACTCATTATTACAACACTATCATATGCACTCATACACCTATGCAGACACTCACACACTGCCACTCATCCATGGAGTTACTCACACACCTAGTCAGTCCTGTAAAGAATCAATCACACTTCCATTTCCTCATCTATACAGTTAAACACAGAACACCATACTTCAGTGACATCACTGATGACATCACTGATGACATCTCAAATGACATCACTGATGACATCTCAAATGACATCACTGATGACATCATGACACACCAATACCAGTTACTACATACGCACTCACTGATTCCTACGTCTACACACACATTCACTCATTCACCCATACAATCACTCATACATACAGTCACTCATTATTACAACACTATCATATGCACTCATACACCTAGTCAGTCCTGTGAAGAATCAATCACACTTCGATTTCCTCATCTATACAGTTAAACACAGAACACCATACTTTTCACACATATACTAACACATACTTACTCTCTTATACAATCACTGATACAAGTACACATTGATATGCACAGAGTCACACACCTCCCAGCCAGCCACACACACACTCAGTCTTCCATACATCCACTCATTCTTCAATATGTAAAACATATTTAAACTTTACAAAAACACACAGACACTAGATGATGTCATCAGTGATGTCATTTGAGATGTCATCAGTGATGTCATCAGTGATGTCATTTGAGATGTCATCAGTGATGTCATCAGTGATGTCACTGACCATGTCATGAATGATGTAATATGTGACATCATCAGCAGTGGATTGCGGGTGCGCGATATATAGTTAGTGCAACTAACTATATATGGAATTTCATTGGTTTTATGTCAATAAAATGTCCAGCTAACTATATATGGTCTCTAACCTATGGTTTTTTCAGTGAATATATATATATATATATATATATAAATATATATATATATATATATATATACATACACACACACAAACACACACATATATATATATATATATATGTGTACACACACACACACCTACACCCACACACATATAGACACACACATAAAGTGTTATAGATGTGTTCATTTATGAAGTCTGATATACCTGTCACCTCACATCCCGCTCTTAACATTTGGTTGGAGCCAGCTTACCCTATCTCTGGTAAATAGTCAACGGTAACCCGAGTTACATGCAAATCTCAAGCAATCCTAAATTAGTTGCTAATTTTTTTATTATTGCGAGGGCACTCTGGCAGGGAGCCACGTTATATTAGAAGTGTGGAACACATTTGATAGAAGGCCCAGGCCTATGAACATGCTGGCAAACAAAGACTTTTTCAAAAACGGTATTCTCTCCCAAAGTATCGACAAGTTGGTATACATGTACATCATTGGCAATAAGTGTTAAGCGCTGTATTTTAACTGGTTTCGCAATGATTCTTCTAGCTGACCTTGCAGTATATCTTAATCTTAGATGCTGGGGAAGGCCGGTTGTGTTGGGGTGGGAGGGGGCTACATGCTGCTAGCTACTATAAATAGTTTAGGCCGCTACGACAGAAATCGTCTGCATGAATGACAGTGTTTTAATATGAAAAGTATCCACTGCCAAGCTCTAAAGATATAGTAGATGTTTTTTTAAGCGAGGAGATGTTTGACTGTAATATTACATAAACATAAAGAGGAGTACCGTCAGAAAGCAAAAAATGCGGACTGAGTGAGATGACCATCAAATGAAGAGAGTCCTTCTTTTGTTTAAAAACCCCTCACTCACCAACCTGGTTGGTGACATGCTTCATCATCGGGGTCCACCCTAATGGCCGAGTGCCATCAGGGTGTGCTGCGACACCTGAATTACAGTGGAGCGGGTATTTTGTGTGTGAAGTGAACAAAAATATGTTAAAAATTGTCCTGGTATCCTTGTGTGAAAAAACTTTTATTAGCAAGTTACTGGACAATATTAAAATAAAGTGTGTGGATACAGTGAGGTTAGTTATGACCAAGTGTATCACTATGTGTGGTTCAGGTCTACATGTTTCAACCCATTAAGGGAAAATTCCGGGTTTTCTTCAGGACCAAAAAGAGGAAGATGGGTGGTCAGAACACACTAACGACCTGCCAGACCTAAATTCCTAAAGACTGTAGACAGAAAATCCAGTCACAGTCGCAATCTCACACTCAATGGTGGTGAGAAAAAAGCAAAAGACCTGTGGAGGAAGAAAGCATAGGGGTCACGAATATGCATGTTACAAGCCTGTAACGTCGTGCCGTACTGATTCTCACGTGTCTGCTTGCTCACTGTGCATCCCAATCAGAACTCATAATTGCCGTAATTGTGCAACTATCGGATGGCTCATCATTTAATTAGTGGTTGTGCCTAAAGAAAATACAAATTTATAGTAAGAGCCAGTCGGGGCTCCAGCAGGCACACTGTATCAATGACGACGTGCTCTGTGATAAATAACCGTTACACCAACAGTCGACAGCACTAGGCGTTTATCTGTGCGTGGCTCGGCTCTTCACTGCAAAGTTAGCGTGAATAGTAACGGCGTGAAATCAAAACCCACTCTCACATTCATACTAAACAGAACAACACACAACATAAATTAGAAGAACCCTCGGGGTCAACAGGGCTTACTCCTGTTGTGGGTCTTTAGAGCTTCACGGGGTAGAGGGAAGGATAAAGCCTCAGAGCGTAACGTATTCTGTCGAGGAAAAGAGAAAATAGGATCGTCTCATATGTGGGGCTTACCAGCTAATGATAGACGATCACACGGTGCTTGGCTCAGATGGAAAAAAGGAGTTAGATAAACTTACAGTTGCTGCGTGATTAGAGAGCCTGGTACCTACTCGCCTCTCCGTGCTTCCCCGCTAATGAGGTGGCGTACCCGGCAAGGATTAGTAGTGTCAGTATGACTTCCGGGGTGGGCGGGGTTTAGGCGCGTAAGCGTGTTGACGCGTTACGGCATAGTGGACATAGTAGGAGGACTAGAAGGCGTTGCCGGGCAACCATACTACACAAATATCGGCCGACGAGAAAAGATTGCAGACTAAGCAATCGGATCGGCTGTAGTTTTTTAGTACCGGCATTAAGATAAGAGAGACAGTTCTTATGTAGTTGAAGGGAAACAAGTTAATAACTACAGGGCTGCTTCTAAACCGGGGTATATGTAATGAAAAACTACGTAATTACAGGCTGAGAGGGGACGGGAGAGTCCTCTTAGTGTGGACCCTAGGGGTGCAGATAGAAATGATGCCCATCAAGTGACCATGTTACGGGGAAACAGAAGTAATCTTTATATAGGGGCATAATATGTCCCAGGGGAGCATCTCGGTGTGGCCAAAAGGAACATGACAATGTTACCCCTAGTGCAGCAAAAAGAAAAGGGGGGGTGGTGGGTGCTGCTGAATAAGGATTACATGACGCTGGCCCATGGAATATTATCGTTCAATCCTGTGATATGGGAGGATAGCCTGTATATCCATCTTTGTTCCTTCTCAAAAAGGCGTTTCTGTAGGTTAGGGCCAGGAGTGATTTGCTCAATCACAGTCCACCTCATGTCATTGGGCGTATGGTTGTTTTCAAGAAAATGGTCCGTGAGTCTTGTTGCACTTTTTTTGCAGCGGATGGTGCTACGATGTTCACAGATTCTCTGCTTGATTTTTCTTGTAGTCATTCCAACGTAACGTTTATTGCAAGTGCATTCAATTAAATACACAACATTGCAACTATTACAGTTGGTGTGGGATTGTTGTCTCCATGTCTTGCCAGGTTCAAGGTTCAGAGTTTTAGTGTCACTTGTAAGGTGGCACACGCTGCAGTTGCCACAATGAAAGTGTCCTGTGACATCTGGGAGACCCCAGCTCTTGGTTATCGAGTTTTCGTTGGTCTGTTTCTTAGGCTTGGGCCTTGTGTTCACTAGGCTGTCTTTTAGGCTAGGTGATTTTTTGTAGGAGAAAAGGGGTTTGTCCCAGCGCAGATTGCCAGATTGAAGGATGGACCAGTGTCTATTGATGCTTTTGGAAACCTGGTTGGAGATGGCATTGATGGTGGTAACACAGGTGAGAGGTATTTCTTCCCCTTTTGCTGGTTTTTTCTCCAGGAGGACTTCTCTCGGCTGATTTCTAGCCCGCTTTTGGCACTTAGTTATGATCTTTGTTGGATAGCCGCGTATCTTGAGTTTTTCTGTTAGGTCGGATGCCTGTACTTTATAGTCACTGAGCTTACTACAATTGCGCCGAAGTCTTAAAAATTGCCCATAAGGGAGATTTTCCTTAAGTGGGCGCGGATGAAAGCTCTCAAACTTGAGGAGGTTGTTTTTGGCGGTTGGCTTATAGTGTGTTCTGGTGTCTAGGTGGTCAATGTTCTTTGTGATGACCACGTCTAGGAACACTATTTCTTTCTCATTGAAGCAGTGTATGAACCTCAAGTTGGGATCGCATGTATTGATCCAAGTGATGAACTCGAGTAGTTGGTCGATGGGTCCCTGCCAGATGGCAAGGACATCGTCGATGTAGCGCTTCCAAAACTTCAAATTGTTTTTGAAGGGATTGTCATCACTCAGGATAAATTTTAGTTCAAAGTTATAGACGTAGAGACCCGCCACGCTGGGAGCAAAGACACTGCCCATCGATGTGCCACCTGTCTGGAGGTAAAGAGACCCTTCAAATTCAAAGAAATTGCGTTTAAGTGCTAATCTGGCACATTCGATGATGAACGCTCTGGGTGTTTTGAATGTCCAATTCATGTCTCCTAATGTCTTCTCCAGGACTGATATTGTGTCATCTTGAGGTATGTTCGTGTAGAGGCTCTCTATGTCGAAGCTCAACAGAATAGTATTTTCATCCACGATGATTTCCTGTAGTAGACTCAATAGGCTTTTGGTATCCTGTAGGTAGGTCGATGTTGACTGTACGATGGTCTTTAGAAAGAAGTCACAGAATCTTGACAAAGGTTCTAGTAAGGAGCCGATCCCTGACACAATGGGGCGTCCCGGAGGTGGTAGTTTACCCTTGTGCATTTTCGGCAGGGTGTAGAAGTAGGGTATTTTGCCGTCAGTGTCACATAAGTAGTTAGCCTCTTGTTCAGAGATCTTTCCTGTCATCTCAGCAGATTCAACAAGTTCCCTGATTTCAGATTTAAGATCCATAGTAGGGTCTGATTCCAGGATCTGATAGTTTTTTGTATCACTTAGCAGGCGGTGACATTCTTCGCGGTATGCGCTGATGTCCATAATCACTAGGCCACCCCCCTTGTCGGCGGGTTTGATTATGATTTCGTCGTAGGTACGAAGGTCATTCAGTGCCGCATGTTCCACCCGGCTTAGATTGTGATACATTGAGGTGCTGTTCATTCTTTCCACATCATTATAGACGGCCTGCTCAAAGGTGATAATTTCAACCGGGACAGTGTGTATAGGTGGCATGAAGGATGATTTTTTCTTTAGTCCACTCTCATTTGGATTCTCATTAGTTGTGGTGGTTCCCTGCTTCTCAAAGAAAGCCTTCAGTCTTAGCTTCCTAAAAAAGGTTGCCAGTTCGCAATGCAAATGAAATTTATCGAGGCGTGCTGTCGGGACAAAACCCAACCCTTTATTTAACACATTCAGTTCTGTCTGTGTTAATTCCCTAGAGGATAGGTTGGTAACTAGGTCCTCGCATTGCTGGTCCCTGCTTTGCTCCTCGTTTGGCCGCTCACAGATTCGTCCTCTTCCCAATGTACTTGCGTTTGTTGTCTTCTTCGCCCCTTTCCTCGTCTGCCTCTGCCTAAAAAAGGAGGACGGTATTGATTCTGTTGGAAGGGTGGGGGTTGAAAATGGGGTTGGAAAGGTGGTTGCCAACCGAACATGGGGAATGGCTGTGGTTGACCATATGGATCTGGGAACATTGGTGGATTAAAGGCAGGCCAGTTGTTCTGGCCTCTGAAGCCTCCTCGTGCTCTTTGCTTGGTTGTGCTAGCTGTTGATCCATTGCTACTGTTAGATGAGATGCTAGAGACATCAGAGTCTGGTGCGGGTTTGGCTGCTGGCACATAATCGGGGTCAGAATACGGGTAGGTTTTTACGAATGAAAACCTTTTAAGATCCTTCTGGAATTTAGTCACCTTTTGTTGTGTTAGGTTTTCTTTATATTCGTTCACCTCTTTGTGTATTTCATCTAATCTTTTTTTGTAGCCGGTGATGCTAGTCTTTATATGAGATTCAGTTTTCTGGATGTCAATCAGAATGGTTTCTGAGAGTCGTAGGGCAGTTTTTAGAATCAACATGATCCAATCATGCGTGCAGTGCCACGCTATTAATGCCCAAGGAAGATACGGGGGGCATTAGTTACCAAGAGGCCCTTAGGGGCCATGTTGTTAGTCACATATTCTTTTAGAATCGTTCCGTGTAGTATAGTTCTGATTCTATTTCTTTTCATTTCTGAAAGTTTTTCCCAATCCCCTCAAAGAGAGAGTAAGGGATTAATTCGCAACAAGCGAACGGAGTGTACTCCTGGTCCCCTAGCGAATTAATCCCTTACTCTCTCTTTGTTTAACTATATCTTGGCAGCGCACAGCTGCGAGAGTTTTCCTTCATCACCCACTGTTTTCACTAAACTCACAACACTCACACACTTATTACACCATGGGGGAGAACAAAGGCCTCTCGTATTCTACTGAGGAAATTGATGCCATTCTGGAAGACATCTCCGGTTTTGCTGACGCGAGTATTTCGCAAACCATTTCCCAGACGGGGGATTGGGAAAAACTTTCAGAAATGAAAAGAAATAGAATCAGAACTATACTACACGGAACGATTCTAAAAGAATATGTGACTAACAACATGGCCCCTAAGGGCCTCTTGGTAACTAATGCCCCCCGTATCTTCCTTGAAGACGCTGCCTTCAGAAAAGACTGGGCATTAATAGCGTGGCACTGCACGCATGATTGGATCATGTTGATTCTAAAAACTGCCCTACGACTCTCAGAAACCATTCTGATTGACATCCAGAAAACTGAATCTCATATAAAGACTAGCATCACCGGCTACAAAAAAAGATTAGATGAAATAAACAAAGAGGTGAACGAATATAAAGAAAACCTAACACAACAAAAGGTGACTAAATTCCAGAAGGATCTTAAAAGGTTTTCATTCGTAAAAACCTACCCGTATTCTGACCCCGATTATGTGCCAGCAGCCAAACCCGCACCAGACTCTGATGTCTCTAGCATCTCATCTAACAGTAGCAATGGATCAACAGCTAGCACAACCAAGCAAAGAGCACGAGGAGGCTTCAGAGGCCAGAACAACTGGCCTGCCTTTAATCCACCAATGTTCCCAGATCCATATGGTCAACCACAGCCATTCCCCATGTTCGGTTGGCAACCACCTTTCCAACCCCATTTTCAACCCCCACCCTTCCAACAGAATCAATACCGTCCTCCTTTTTTAGGCAGAGGCAGACGAGGAAAGGGGCGAAGAAGACAACAAACGCAAGTACATTGGGAAGAGGACGAATCTGTGAGCGGCCAAACGAGGAGCAAAGCAGGGACCAGCAATGCGAGGACCTAGTTACCAACCTATCCTCTAGGGAATTAACACAGACAGAACTGAAGGTGTTAAATAAAGGGTTGGGTTTTGTCCCGACAGCACGCCTCGATAAATTTCATTTGCATTGCGAACTGGCAACCTCTTTTAGGAAGCTAAGACTGAAGGCTTTCTTTGAGAAGCAGGGAACCACCACAACTAATGAGAATCCAAATGAGAGTGGACTAAAGAAAAAAAGAAAAAATCATCCTTCATGCCACCTATACACACTGTCCCGGTTGAAATTATCACCTTTGAGCAGGCCGTCTATAATGATGTGGAAAGAATGAACAGCACCTCAATGTATCACAATCTAAGCCGGGTGGAACATGCGGCACTGAATGACCTTCGTACCTACGACGAAATCATAATCAAACCCGCCGACAAGGGGGGTGGCCTAGTGATTATGGACATCAGCGCATACCGCGAAGAATGTCACCGCCTGCTAAGTGATACAAAAAACTATCAGATCCTGGAATCAGACCCTACTATGGATCTTAAATCTGAAATCAGGGAACTTGTTGAATCTGCGGAGATGACAGGAAAGATCTCTGAACAAGAGGCTAACTACTTATGTGACACTGACGGCAAAATACCCTACTTCTACACCCTGCCGAAAATGCACAAGGGTAAACTACCACCTCCGGGACGCCCCATTGTGTCAGGGATCGGCTCCTTACTAGAACCTTTGTCAAGATTCTGTGACTTCTTTCTAAAGACCATCGTACAGTCAACATCGACCTACCTACAGGATACCAAAAGCCTATTGAGTCTACTACAGGAAATCAACGTGGATGAAAATACTATTCTGTTGAGCTTCGACATAGAGAGCCTCTACACGAACATACCTCAAGATGACACAATATCAGTCCTGGAGAAGACATTAGGAGACATGAATTGGACATTCAAAACACCCAGAGCGTTCATCATCGAATGTGCCAGATTAGCACTTAAACGCAATTTCTTTGAATTTGAAGGGTCTCTTTACCTCCAGACAGGTGGCACATCGATGGGCAGTGTCTTTGCTCCCAGCGTGGCGGGTCTCTACGTCTATAACTTTGAACTAAAATTTATCCTGAGTGATGACAATCCCTTCAAAAACAATTTGAAGTTTTGGAAGCGCTACATCGACGATGTCCTTGCCATCTGGCAGGGACCCATCGACCAACTACTCGAGTTCATCACTTGGATCAATACATGCGATCCCAACTTGAGGTTCACACACTGCTTCAATGAGAAAGAAATAGTGTTCCTAGACGTGGTCATCACAAAGAACATTGACCACCTAGACACCAGAACACACTATAAGCCAACCGCCAAAAACAACCTCCTCAAGTTTGAGAGCTTTCATCCGCGCCCACTTAAGGAAAATCTCCCTTATGGGCAATTTTTAAGACTTCGGCGCAATTGTAGTAAGCTCAGTGACTATAAAGTACAGGCATCCGACCTAACAGAAAAACTCAAGATACGCGGCTATCCAACAAAGATCATAACTAAGTGCCAAAAGCGGGCTAGAAATCAGCCGAGAGAAGTCCTCCTGGAGAAAAAACCAGCAAAAGGGGAAGAAATACCTCTCACCTGTGTTACCACCTTCAATGCCATCTCCAACCAGGTTTCCAAAAGCATCAATAGACACTGGTCCATCCTTCAATCTGGCAATCTGCGCTGGGACAAACCCCTTTTCTCCTACAAAAAATCACCTAGCCTAAAAGACAGCCTAGTGAACACAAGGCCCAAGCCTAAGAAACAGACCAACGAAAACTCGATAACCAAGAGCTGGGGTCTCCCAGATGTCACAGGACACTTTCATTGTGGCAACTGCAGCGTGTGCCACCTTACAAGTGACACTAAAACTCTGAACCTTGAACCTGGCAAGACATGGAGACAACAATCCCACACCAACTGTAATAGTTGCAATGTTGTGTATTTAATTGAATGCACTTGCAATAAACGTTACGTTGGAATGACTACAAGAAAAATCAAGCAGAGAATCTGTGAACATCGTAGCACCATCCGCTGCAAAAAAAGTGCAACAAGACTCACGGACCATTTTCTTGAAAACAACCATACGCCCAATGACATGAGGTGGACTGTGATTGAGCAAATCACTCCTGGCCCTAACCTACAGAAACGCCTTTTTGAGAAGGAACAAAGATGGATATACAGGCTATCCTCCCATATCACAGGATTGAACGATAATATTCCATGGGCCAGCGTCATGTAATCCTTATTCAGCAGCACCCACCACCCCCCCTTTTCTTTTTGCTGCACTAGGGGTAACATTGTCATGTTCCTTTTGGCCACACCGAGATGCTCCCCTGGGACATATTATGCCCCTATATAAAGATTACTTCTGTTTCCCCGTAACATGGTCACTTGATGGGCATCATTTCTATCTGCACCCCTAGGGTCCACACTAAGAGGACTCTCCCGTCCCCTCTCAGCCTGTAATTACGTAGTTTTTCATTACATATACCCCGGTTTAGAAGCAGCCCTGTAGTTATTAACTTGTTTCCCTTCAACTACATAAGAACTGTCTCTCTTATCTTAATGCCGGTACTAAAAAACTACAGCCGATCCGATTGCTTAGTCTGCAATCTTTTCTCGTCGGCCGATATTTGTGTAGTATGGTTGCCCGGCAACGCCTTCTAGTCCTCCTACTATGTCCACTATGCCGTAACGCGTCAACACGCTTACGCGCCTAAACCCCGCCCACCCCGGAAGTCATACTGACACTACTAATCCTTGCCGGGTACGCCACCTCATTAGCGGGGAAGCACGGAGAGGCGAGTAGGTACCAGGCTCTATAATCACGCAGCAACTGTAAGTTTATCTAACTCCTTTTTTCCATCTGAGCCAAGCACCGTGTGATCGTCTATCATTAGCTGGTAAGCCCCACATATGAGACGATCCTATTTTCTCTTTTCCTCGACAGAATACGTTACGCTCTGAGGCTTTATCCTTCCCTCTACCCCGTGAAGCTCTAAAGACCCACAACAGGAGTAAGCCCTGTTGACCCCGAGGGTTCTTCTAATTTATGTTGTGTGTTGTTCTGTTTAGTATGAATGTGAGAGTGGGTTTTGATTTCACGCCGTTACTATTCACGCTAACTTTGCAGTGAAGAGCCGAGCCACGCACAGATAAACGCCTAGTGCTGTCGACTGTTGGTGTAACGGTTATTTATCACAGAGCACGTCGTCATTGATACAGTGTGCCTGCTGGAGCCCCGACTGGCTCTTACTATAAATTTGTATTTTCTTTAGGCACAACCACTAATTAAATGATGAGCCATCCGATAGTTGCACAATTACGGCAATTATGAGTTCTGATTGGGATGCACAGTGAGCAAGCAGACACGTGAGAATCAGCACGGCACGACGTTACAGGCTTGTAACATGCATATTCGTGACCCCTATGCTTTCTTCCTCCACAGGTCTTTTGCTTTTTTCTCACCACCATTGAGTGTGAGATTGCGACTGTGACTGGATTTTCTGTCTACAGTCTTTAGGAATTTAGGTCTGGCAGGTCGTTAGTGTGTCCTGACCACCCATCTTCCTCTTTTTGGTCCTGAAGAAAACCCGGAATTTTCCCTTAATGGGTTGAAACATGTAGACCTGAACCACACATAGTGATACACTTGGTCATAACTAACCTCACTGTATCCACACACTTTATTTTAATATTGTCCAGTAACTTGCTAATAAAAGTTTTTTCACACAAGGATACCAGGACAATTTTTAACATATTTTTGTTCACTTCACACACAAAATACCCGCTCCACTGTAATTCAGGTGTCGCAGCACACCCTGATGGCACTCGGCCATTAGGGTGGACCCCGATGATGAAGCATGTCACCAACCAGGTTGGTGAGTGAGGGGTTTTTAAACAAAAGAAGGACTCTCTTCATTTGATGGTCATCTCACTCAGTCCGCATTTTTTGCTTTCTGACGGTACTCCTCTTTATGTTTATGTAAAACTTTGGACCTAGGGGACCAGGAGTACACTCCGTTCGCTTGTTGCGAATTAATCCCTTACTCTCTCTTTGTTTAACTATGACTGTAATATTAGACATGGATTATGCCCATAGTACAAACAAAACGCATTATACTCTTTGAGAAGAGTTGTAGAATATCTCTACTGGCAAATACACACCATTGTGCAGGTTTTAGGCTCCTCCAGTAAGAACCATTGTCAGAAATGTGCACTTGAAACGTTTTAGTCTTTTAAAACTCTCCATTTAGGAAGAACATCGTAGCATTCATTATCACTATTCTCTTCATTTGTCGTCCATCTTTACAATACAATTCGAAATACTTTGGAGCCATATATTCTACATTGCTTTTTCCCTTTTCGCTTGCTCTCTCAGCCTATGTCTTTGAATTAATATAGACTTCAAAAAAAGAGAGTTTCCCAGAACGCCAGAAAGGACTGTGTGTCAAATAGTATAAAAAAGGATTCCTTCCTGTATTTATAATTTTTATGTGTGGCCTATAGGCCTACATAACAATGTTACCTTTTTAGTATTAGGTAGTGACGCTAATAATTATGTCTGCACACCAATGAAATTACTTTCAACTCTCAAGTATTTATTTATTTAATTATAAAATTTTGATTAAAAACATTTTTTATAAAAACACATGTATAACACTTCATAACAATCATATACTCAAGTACAAGGTACTCCACTGTGTGTAAGCAAATCCTATTCCGTACAGATCACAGGGTACATATTACATACACAATAAAGAATTTTTTACCTTAAATCACAAAAAATCTCATATCATCAATAAAACAATAGAAAGTCCTTTGTCGACGCGTTTCGGTGCTTTGTTCGGTTATCACACCTTCTTCAGGACAGATCTTTTACTTAAAAACAGTATATCTTCAATCTAAAAAATGAATACACGGCATTAGTCTCATTAATCTAATTTAAGAGTGAAGCTCATTCGATTTAATCATGTACAGGTTGCGCAGGATGTCACTATTATGATAAAATATATTTATACAAAGGCATTCTTACTTAAATCGTTTTGCCTTGAATCATGTTACTTGGGGTTCTGGACCAAACTGGAGAAGTTTATTTCTAGGTCCACTTCATGGTCACTCTTATTTCATGTGTACCAAGTTTCTATAATGGGGAGAATAAATCAATAGGTCATATTGACTACATTTTAGGAAGGGGAGAATGGTGAATGTCATCCTACACACTTACTTAAAAACGGGAAGATTGATATTCCTCGTGTCTAATTGTATTCTGCGACTATCAATCTGTGCAGAGTCTCTTTTTCACGCTGCTTTGAGTGCTGCCTTAAAAAGAAGATGTATCAGGATATTTATATTCATCTATGTCTTGGGGTTTCGTTAAGAGTTTCACCTATTATTAAGTACATGATGTATACATACCAGTGGAATTAAGCAGTTCCTTTTGGTGAAGCTTTCTTCAGAGTTATTGGGACTTCTGTCTCGTCTTGGGGTGTTTTTAAATTGACCCTCAATCGTGTAGTTAGGTCTCTTGCTACTCCACTGGCCATCTAAGGATAAGAGGCAGAAATGGAAGCATCTTTTCATCTATTTGAATCTTCCAGGTACAGTACTGCATGTCCACCATACCGTTAGACATTACCGTTAGCGCGCAGACTGGAAGCACGGCCAGCACTTGGGAAAGCTAGCTTCACAAGTGATCCTCCATTATATATATTTTCTTCACTCCAAACCTCTACCTATGTGTATGTTTAATATACTCTATCTAACATGGTGGAATATAGGAAAAAAGAAGGGCCAGTGGTCGAAACCTGTAATACAGGGCGATACCGTTAGTATGCCGAAAGGTAAACGATGGCTGTTACAGTTGAGCAGCGGTCTTGACGATTAAACGTGCCCACAAGTAGGACATCGCCATAAACGCATAATAAGGATTATATGACATAAGGGTCAAAACAGTATGCCCGCGAAACATGCACCATTATTAATAATGAATGATGCAGGCATGTTGGATTTTACTTGCAGAACACTTAAAATAATCACAGCTATTTTGTCTGCGCGCTAACGGTAATGTCTAACGGTATGGTGGACATGCAGTACTGTACCTGGAAGATTCAAATAGATGAAAAGATGCTTCCATTTATGCCTCTTATCCTTAGGTGGCCAGTGGAGTAGCAAGAGACCTAACTACACGATTGAGGGTCAATTTAAAAACACTTGTAAACAATGGGATTCTATCAATGTGAGTGGTGACTAATTTTAAATGATATTCTCTAAACTTGTGAAAAACTACAATGTGAACATTAGGCCTCTCTGCATGTGGCAGAATGAGGGCACTGTGTGTTTTTAAAATACCCCTCACACACTATGAATCCCATAGTGTCATTCTCCCATCATTGGGGTCTTCCCATCCCTCTACGGGGCGGGGCGTGCTTCAACCTACGAGTGACGCGGGAGCACTTCTACTTTTGACAATAGGCTATGTGATGTGATAAGGATAGTGATATGTGTTAGGGAGTGTAGGGACCTGTTTACGTGAATGGTGGTGTAAAAAAGGGTAAACATTCCCTGGCAAGTCGAAAAAATTAATTTTAATGGCTTCGCAAGCTGGGAACATTAAAAAGGGGTTAGTAAGTAGAATTACGAGTGTAGTCTACTTTGTCGACATGACATGTTTCATAGGCAGACCCCTCCTGCCTACTCATCATTACCAGTGTTGATCCCTACAAAAAGGCTCAATTCTAAACTAAATGTAAAATGCCTATGGTCCTAAAACTTAACAGCAAAAATCGGCTGCTAGGTTTTGCCTCTGGGCTTGAGTTGGCCCTTAGTGAGGCATTATCATGAAAAATTGTCATGAAAAATGACCTAATATGGTCTCTGTGGAAAGACAAAGGGGAGAAAAAGGGGTACATAGTTGTAGAATTGCAATTTGTCAAGCACAATTTTTACATGGCTCATTTTTGCGTTAGTCACAATGTGGCTTAGTATCCCAAAGTATTCTCAACATTAATTATGTATATGACCTGATGAACTGTCTTTCTCCATCGTGGCCAAAGGGTATGAACCCTTGGAGAACTTCAACACAAAGCGTGATACACACTTCAAACACAAACACATATTCACAATCCAAAACGACCCATCTGGTGGTGGGTTTTTAAACAAGCAAGGGTGTGGGCCTTGCAGTTCCAGGACAAGTGTCTAATCAAGAAAAACGTCTCACTAGCGGCATGACATCAACACATCCACTCATCATACTAATAAGTGGGTCATTTATCACACATGCCGGTTGATGTATTATTCGTGAATAAAAGATGGCTTAGTGCCTCTCAGACATCAGCTTAATGCGCTCCCAAATGTGCCTTAGTCAAACATGCTGGTTGAAATAATGATCGTAAAGACGAACGAAAACAAATGATGGCAAATGCCTCCAAATGTGCAAGCATGCTACAATTGATACATACATTTGAAGCGTGGTGATAGTGATAGAGATCGCAGGTCACCCGGCCAATAATTTCACCATACACGTACCGGGCCCATATTTTTCCAATTATATCATATACATTAATCGGGTGACCTTACACTCTACTACCAGTAACCCTGGTTCCTTCCTATTAATTTTTACCTGTACCCGACTTACCAATCCACCGTTACGGGTACCTATGACCACAATGGATCAGGGAGCTAGCTGTGAAAGAAAGGCAGACAACCAAATACAACCATTTATATTTTCCTTTGTATTTGTAAATGACCACAAACTACTGGGAAGTTTTAAAGTTTTATCTAGAATTCAGATTCGGAAAGCATACAGTTTACAACTAAAAGGCAATCAATAATCAAAATAACGAACAGCACATAACCATAGAGAAAGTAAATCAGGGCAACCATTTATGTGTCTATAGGAAGATAAGGACATGAGAAATGCTAAACAGATTTCAAGAATGGAACTTAAGAAAGTATAACTATGAACGGGCAATTTTATGCACGTACTAGAATTTCCCTACGGGGAAATACTTCAACAGTTGGGTGAGAAGTTAGAAATCCTATACATCTATAGGAAGGGTAAAATTGGAACACGCTATAGTTCTAGAAACCTTACTTCAATCAATTCTAGAGGAGGAAAATTATAAACCACATCTATATTTTCATAAACGGTATGAAGAATTGTGCTTAACGGAAGGATAACATAGGAACATGCTAGAAAACAGCAATATCGTATGAGCTTTCATTCAGTAGCTTTGCAAAAGCATGGAAAATCCATTGTGCGCAAAGGTATGTCTTTATTAAAGCAAAAGACTGGAAAAATAGAAGGTGCAGTATAGAGTTTCAGCACTATATATTTACCTAGAATGGTGTGAAGACCAACCCTGGCCACGGATCAGTCAAGGACAGGAAAAACCCCAAGGAAGGACAGTCATCAATGGGACAGCAGGTGCAGAATGGACACCCCAGGACAGGACAGGAAAACCAGATTAGGATCAGGACAGGACCACCAAGGAACGACCAGCACCCGCAGTTTGGAAGTAACGCCTGCGCTCCACCCTCTCTGCAGCTATCGGCCAGAACCCCGATTGGGTTATCGAACTCCCCAGCATAGTGCTCCGCCAGCACTTAAGGTTTGGTAAAACCTCTTGAGTCTATGGTATATTTCGGACAGAGTGCTCCGCAGTGCTCTGTATTCAGTCACCTATTGAGTGTGTTGGGTCAGTGACAGGTCAGCTATTCGGACAAGTCGGACAATTTCTCTAGCTAAACCTAGGCTAGTTATACTGTTTTCGGGTCAGTGTACCACCCCCCGAATGTTGCAAGTGTCAGAATCCCCAATTTCGATTGGTCCTAAAGTAGGATAGGTCAACACACCAATCACAATTTACGTCTACAAGCTCACATTTACATACTCTGGAACCGCCTATTTGAATTTGGGGTTCCCATGAGATATTCTACAGAATACAATGAAAACATAACAATTGTATCAATTGCAGTTCGGCTTCTTCGGCTGGGTGAAGGTGCATCTTCCCAGGCACATCTTGGCCGCCACCTCTGGTTGGCAGTCGTTCAATGTCACCGGCCGAAGTCTGTCATGCGTAGTAGTGTACTTCAATATGGATTCCCGAGCATCCCATCAACTCTCAATACCGTGGTACATGAAAAGTAAGCGAAAACAAATTAAAACATAGAAATAAATGAATTCACTGTATACCATGAATAGCTACTCTATACCCCTTTACTTATGATATACTAATGCGTGAATGTTTTAGTGCAGACTGACAATAACATAAAACATATGCGCAAGCTTTTCCACGTTAGGACACAGACAGCCATTTTAAAAGCAAGTGCGCAAGCGCAAAGTTTCCCACCAGAACTGCAAGTACGTCACGTGAGTGTGACTAACGCATGCGCAGAAAGAAACCCGCCAAGCAGCGACCATTTTAGGTACAAACGTTATTGAGTTAGAAAACACATATGCAAGCGTCTCTAGGACACCCCAAATGTCAGAATAAAGGGAAATTAGTAAGACGAACAGGTTGAATTATGTTGTTATAAGTTATTCGAGGTTCATGAGTACGAGCAAGCCGCGCACCATGCGAATTCTTGCTCCATCAATCCCCTCTTTGATGATATTTACTATCATCACAAACTAATGGAATCAGATGCCAACTTTTCTTTCACACTTTGTACATTTCAATTTCTTCCAACATTCGATTCAATTTTTCTTTAACGTCTTTGGTAGGGTGAGAATTTTTCACCCTTTTGTAAATTTTATTATTCTGTTCTTCTAATTCAAGTTCATCCACACTCCGTTTCACACCTCTTTTATTCACAGTATATTTCTTTTGGTGTTTGCGACATTTGCAACAGACAAATATAAGGAATATAATAAACCCTAATATGGCAATTGGCATCAGTACCTTAAACAACAAACCTCTACCTAACTGTGCAAACCAATGACCTACAGCCGAGAGACCATCAGTAAGTCTTTTCCAGGCACTGTCAACCTCCAGTGGTTTAAGTTCTTTTTCCAAATTTGTAATGTTCCTTACATACCTTTGGATCCCTACACTTTTGTCAGGTATGTAAGTGCAACAATGTTGCGCTTTCAACATTCTGCAGACTCCGCCCTCTTTCGCTAATAGAGGGTCAAGGGCAAGTCAGTTCTGTATAACCATAGATCTGATCGCAACCATTTCGGTATTGACCATCAGGAACCCTCCGGCAGTGTCGGTAGATAACCGATCTACTACTGTTGACAATTTGCAAATTTTGTTCGAGTTCAGAACCACTCCCACTGCAGGTATTATTGCGCTAAAAATATCTCCTACAATCTCTCCAGCAGTTTCTCTTCTAGTGCGTACTACTTTGTTAGTTTCTTCATTGCTTCCAGTGATTTTCCCCACATGGTATATCTTTGGAAAGACAATACCAAAGTAGCAACTCCCGTACCAATGGTCGGGCAATTTGAAGTAAGCCTTGTTCCCACAAATAAAATAAATTCCAGGAAACACAGGCTCTGTCCCATCTTTGAAACCCCAACCTCCAATTACCTTGTAATTATGCTCACATTCACTGGAACCGATGAAAACATTGTTATAATAACTAGTCATTTCCCTTTTAAGACAGAGCTTCCCCTTCTTTTCGAAATAAAGGAGCATAGCAGCAGTAGCTCCACCATTTAAGGTGCTCCCTATACTTTCTGCCCATTTAGGAACTTTATGGTTCCTATCTTTTGCTTTCTTTTGGAAACTCTCTCTTCTTTTCTCTACCATGTCCAGAAATTCTTTTTCCTTCTCATGTAAAGAACAGGTCAGATTATTTTTATGTGCGTCATCTATATTAATTTTTCCTACAGTTAGAAAATAATCACTCATGTATTTAGCTACATCTCTAGTCATCTGTACAGGGTTTAGGTTTCTTCGAACAGGAAGTTCAGAAAATGTCACGTCATAGTTTGAATAGTAATACTGTAAAGGTCCTCTTTTGTAAAATAAGCTAGTCAGTACACTACAAGATATTCCATATGTTAGTGGCAGGTGATGGTATGTCACGCCTTCAGCTTCAGAAGTAGGTAGCTTCATGCATACATAACAGTCGTCTATTTCCATAGTTTCTACATAATGCAATAACAGGTTTGTGAAAACGTTTAAGTGAGTTCTGTTCTTTATTTTGTTAAAGTGTAATGCTTCCTCATCTGGTGCTTCTAAATTTAACTGTCTCCGTTTCAGGCTCAGTGGTTTATCCAATGTGTCTACTCTTCGTGGTGTCGTTCTAGTGTGTGATTCTACAGTGTCGTCAGGTAAGTTATTATTCGGGTACAGGCTTGGATTTTTACTTATCAGAGAAGGAAGGGTTACAGTCAGTCCTATCCACAGGATCAGTACTATTGCTACGCTACATATGCATACTTGGCAGCATGTTTTACAACAACTACGTCTAGGTCTTCCATTCACATTTGAATCAGACATTTCTGCTTAACAGAAGTTTTCCAACCCCTCTTTTTAACTTTGCACAGATAGCTTACACTGAGCAACTTCAGGTTGGTTCGTCTTCTTCAGCAGACTGATCAGCTGTCTGTTCTTCGTCACTCTCGTCAGTTATATCAAGATCCTCAAATTCCTCCAATATCAAAAAAGTCCATTCAGGATCCTGATATTTTTCGTTTAGTCTTTTTATTCGGTCACTTCTTCTTTTGGAGCTTTCTCCAGACTGCTCTGCTATACGAGAACTTTTTCTTCTTTGCTCAAGCTTTTCTTCTACTGTTTTTAGTCTCAGTCTCTTAATATATCTTGGTTCGATATGTTTCTTTTTCTTGAGTCTTTTAGCTGGCACTGTAGTTTGGCTTTCTTCTAATGCTCTCTTATTTTCGTTTGTTTGTGGCACTTCTTCTTCTTCATCTTCCCTTCCTGGCTGACTAGTCCTAGGTCTTTCTTCAGTTTCTTCTGCCTGGTCACTAAGCTGGCCTTGTTCAGGTGTATACTGGATTTGGCTTTTGGGCGTTTCTATTTCTGTGTCCTGAACACGTTCTTCTAATTCTATCTGGTGCTGTTCAAGCACTTCGAACCTTTGATTTTCTTCCGCTTGAACTTTCACCCTAATTTCTGTCTGTCCCTTTTCAATCTCAGGAGTTTGTGGAGGTGTGTCGATCACTTGTTCTGTCCCTATCTGATCTTCTTCTCCTTCAGATTTTACCTGTATTTCGATAATCTGATTGTCTTCTCCTATTCCTGTCTCGTCCTCACTATTCCACTCTCTATCTGCGTAAGTTTGACTTCTTGTTCTGATTGGGTCGTCAGTTAGGTCGATTATGGGTATCCACTCATCTTGACTGGTGCTCGTTGTTCTTCATCAGCTACTTCGGAACCTACGTCTGGAGACTCCTCAGCTGGGCAACCTTCAGCGTCAGTCTTCTCGTCTCTGATCACCTTCTTGGTATGGCTGGCATGGATCCACTTTGGAACGCCGGCACACTTCACCGCTGTCGTGGTAACCAGTATCACTTGGCGTTGTTGTCCCCACTTCGGTGCAAGGCAATTTGAACGAGTATGCTTCTTGAGTACAACCCAGTCACCTGGAACCAATTTATGGACTGGAGTTGTTGGATTGGGACGGCGTCCTCCCCAATCTGGCGAGAGATAGAACACACTTGGTCACCTAGTTGCTTGCAGTATTAAAGTACCAAATCATCAGAAATGCTTAACAGTTTGTATCCTGGTACCCATGCCTGTCTCATCACTCTTCCCATCAGGATTTCATGGGGGCTCAGGCCTGTTTTTCGGTCTGGAATACTTCGGATTCCCATTAGAACAAGAGGCAAAGTATCTTTCCAGTTCATGCCAGTAGATTCACACATCTTTCCTAATCTCGATTTGATGGTGCCATTTATTTGTTCCACCACTCCAGAAGCCTCTGGACGATATGCACAGTGCAGCTTTTGTGAAATCTTGAATGCTTTACAGAGCTGATTGATTACCTCATTCTGGAAATGCCCACCTCTATCTGATTCAATTGTGACTGGAACCCCGTACCTAGGTATTAGTTCCTGCAGTAACAATTTAGCTACAGTTATGGCGTCATTCTTTTTGGCTGGGTATGCTTCTACCCATTTTGAAAACAGGCAGACAATGACAAGGAGGTATCTCATTCCTTTACAAAGGGGCAACTGGATAAAGTCTATTTGTAATCTTACAAAGGGACCTCCTGATTTCCCAATTTTCCCCAATTCAACTACTGTTCTCTTCCCAGCGTTGAACTGCTGACATGTCAAACACCTCTGGCAAAGTGACTCTGCTACTTTCCTGAACTTCGGGTTGTACCAAGTTTGTTGGAAAACCAGAACCATGGCATCCCTGCCAACGTGTGCATCTCCATGCATCAATCTGGCCATAGAATAGTGTCTAGGCAACACAGGCATACTGTCAGGGCCCACAATGACACCATCCTCACTTCTCTGTCGACAACCAAGCTTTCTCCATTTTTCCTTTTCCTTTGGTGGTGCAGCATACTGCCAATCTCTCAATTCTTCCCATGTAGGCACCTCTTCAAACACCATAAGTTGGCAGCTGTTTCCATATCCCCCCAACTTAACATTAACAGACATTCGATGTCTGGCACAATGTTGGGCCACTTCATCAGCATATCTATTTCCCACTGTCACATGATCAGTGCCAGATTTGTGAGCAGCACATTTTACCACTGCCAATTCTTTTGGTAACTGGATTGCATCCAGTAATTCTTGTACAACTTTTCAATTTCTGATAGGAGTACCTGAAGAAGTCAGGAACTCTCTCTGTAGCCACAATTGGCCAAAGTCATGCACAACCCCATAACAGTATTGACTGTCAGTATATACTGTTATTCTTTTGTTTTTTCCCAATTTTACAGGCCCTTGTCAATGCAATCAATTCGGCTACTTGTGCAGACTTCACTCCAAATAAACAGGATGCTTCTATAGTGCCTTTTACCGTGACTACAGCATAAGCAGCACTTAGGCCTACAAGTTCGTGCCTCAGACATGAGCCATCCACAAACAGCTCGCTATCTTCTACTGGCAGGGGTACTTCCTTGATGTCTGGGCGTGGTTTAGTACTGAACTCTGTTCGGTCAATGCAATCATGCTCGACCTCTCCCTTTGCTTCTGCAATCAGTGACTCAGGCAACAAGGTTGCTGGATTCAATATGTTACACCGAGTAATGACTACATTTGCAGCTCCTACAAGAATCCTCTCGTACTTAGTCAGCCGACTAGGTGTGAGATACTGGGTCTTCGTTCTGGTCAGTAGGATTACAACTGCATGTGGAACATACACAGTCACAGGATGTCCCATGACAATGGACTCGCTTTGTTCAAGACTTGTGCAGGTTGCAGCTACAGCTTTCAGACATCCAGGTAATCCAGCAGCCACTGGATCCAAAGTGGCAGAAAAGTATGCCACTGGACGTCTTGTCAAACCATGGGCTTGGGTTAGGACCGACAATGCACAATTGTCTCGTGTATCACAAAACAATGAAAATTCCTTAGAATAATCAGGCATGCCTAAAGCAGGGGCTGTACACAGACATTCTCGTAATTTAGTAAATGCTGTCAGGCTCTCCTCATCCCATTCCACTGGGTCCTTTGCTCCTTTCTTTGTCATTTTGATCAAAGGTTTTGCTAGGACTACAAATCCCACAATCCATTGCCTACAGTAACCCACGACTCCAAGGAACATTCTGACTTCTTTCTGAGTATTGGGTAACTGCATATTCCGAATTATTCTAATTCTTTCTGAAGTAACCTTTCTGATACCTTTCTCTATCTGGTGCCCCAGATATTTTACTGATTTGGTACAGAACTGCAGTTTGTCAGGTGATACTTTATGTCCTCCTTCACCTAGATGGTTCAGTAGGGCAATGGTGTCAAGAGGTCGTCTATATATTGCACCAAAACTGAATTTCCAGGTAAGGTTAAAGATTCAAGGCACTTTTTCAGAATCTGATTAAAGATTGAGGGGCTTTCATTGTACCCCTGAGGGACGCGATTCCAAACGAACACGTGACTGTCGAAAGCAAATGAGAAAAGAAATTTGCTGTCTGGATGCAAAGGGATGGAAAAGAATGCATGACATAGGTCAATCACGGTGAACCATTCAGCATCCCAGGGAATCTGATACAGAATCACTGCTGGGTTCGGAACAATAGGGCAGCAGGGAACAACGATTTTGTTCACCTTTCTCAGGTCCTGCACTACCCTGTACTTGCCACTAGGTTTCTTGATTCCAATTATGGGTGAGTTACACGGGCTACTCATCACTTCTTGTATGATGTTTGCTTCTAATAATCTTTTTATTTCAATGGCAACTCCTGCTCTTACTTCTGCACTCATTTTGTAAGGCTTGGTATTGGGGTAAACTGCATTTTCTTTCATGGCTATTTTGATTGGGTCTACATTTGCCATCAGGCCTACATCCTTTCCAGTAAAGTCCCATACTTCTGGTTTCACTGTCTTTTGGAGTTCTTCAGGTAAGTCTTGTATAGTCAACTGTTTAATTTCTGAGTCAGGTTTGATTAACATTAATTTGTATATTCCATCTTCGTCTGGGGTTTGAATTTCGACGCCCTTTGGTGTGCAAAAGATGGTACAGTTCATTTTACACAACAAATCACGTCCTAGTAAGTTTACTGGACTGGTGTCACAAACTACAAATCTATGCATTTCTTTGAAGTTCCCTATTGAAATCTCCATGGGCTCAGTAACTGGGGTACTAATCAATTGATTAGATACACCCACTACTTGGATTGCTTCTCCCGAGAGGGGTAGGTTTGGAACGTCTGCTGTTCTTACAGTAGAACGGGTAGCACCAGTGTCCAACAGAAAGGTAACATCATTGCCTTCCACCTTTCCTTCAATGTATGGCCCAGACTGGTCTACCGGCAAGGAGGCGCCAAGCACGCACTCCTCCCCCTCCCCCCTCAGGCCCCGTCAGTATTGGTCGTCACAGAAAAAAGTGTCATTCAACAGAAATTGCGAAGTTGCTGCATTTCTATCCTCATTTCCTCCCCAGATCTCTATGTCATCACCCTGCGGTGTTTTTCCCTTATAATTCGGTTTGGGTGCACGGGGCAACTGACTTGCCTTTACCTGTTGCTGGGTCTTTCTTGGCCTTTCACTCTGCGTCTGTGGATTTAAATCAGTGTTTTGGAGGTTACCATTCTGTAAATATGGACACTCGTCTCTCCAGTGCCCGATTTCTCCGCACTGGTGACAGGGAAATTTCTTTTTAGCTTCTTCTCGACTTCTTCTCGACTCATTTTCACTCTGGGCTTCCCTCCTCCCCCAGACCTTGATTTTGGGAATTTTTATTCATTTTACCTAATTGTTTTTCCTGCTGTTCTGCTAGTTTTACTTGTGCCCACATAACCTTTTCCTTCAGAGCCTTTCGCTTGTCTGCCATCTCGTCCTCGCAATACGTTGCGTATCGCAAGACTTCATCTATTTTCTTAGACTGCCAACAGATTTTATTGTCTTTGAACCACTGACAAATTTCAGGTCTTAAACCGTTTACAAACCTGTAAATGAAATGGGTCATATCCTTCATCTCGATGTTATCTATACCGCTGTACGTTTTAAACACCTGTAACAGTCTTTCATAGAAGGAGTGCACAGTCTCATCCCTTTCCTGCGTGGTTCTATCTGTCTTGGTCCAATCAGTTTCCTTTGCCAGCACCTTTTTCTTCAGGTGTAACATGACCTGGTCGTATTTTCTCATCACATCATCAGAGGGAGCTCCTGTAGCAGGGTCCCTCGTGTATTCTTTATTAGGCCAATCAACGGCAAATTTACATTCGGTCCATAAATCCACAGGAACCACTATGTCGAAAAACCCATCCAGGTCTTTCCATAGGCATTTTTGAACCTTTACAAACCTTTCCACTTGCCTGTACCATTCCACAGGCTTTTCTCGCAATTTTGGAAAGTAATTTGTAAAGGACACAATATCCTGTCGGGACCATGGAACGTGCACATATTTTCCACCTGGCACTTCTCGCATGGGGTATAACTGTTCTGGCTTGTCTGCTTCCCTTAAAGCAAACTCAGAAGTCGTCTGTTTGGACCTAACCTCTTCTTTTTTCTTTGCCCACCTGGCTTTCCATTTGTCTACATCTCCCCATTTTTGCAACACAGTCAACAATTCTTTGATCTGAACCTTCTTTCCTGACACATTCATATTCTCTAGATCTTTGTCTGAGAAATCTGCTCTGTAGGGTTTTTGTAATGGCTTTGATTTCGAAATATCTATTCCCATACTAGCTGCAGTGTCTGTTAATTTCTCATGGAGCACTTTGGTATTACGGGTAAGACTCTTGCAGATAAACAGCAGCTCTTCCTCGGAAAAGGTATTTAATCTGTCTAACTCCACATTTCCAGCTGTCAGTTCTTCCATTTCAATTCTCAATTTGTAAATGTCTAATGGCTTTGTCTGAGGAGTTTGTCTCTCTAATTCTCGACTCCATCTCTCAATCTCTTCAGGAGTCACCAATGTGACACTCTTGGTACCTGAAGTCGATTCCATTTGAATCTCTCTCGTATTGAAAGGATTATGTCTCTTCTGCAAACTCCTTCCCGAGTTCCTAATTGGCAAGTCCATTAGAGAAGCTTCAGATTCACATTCACTCGTCTGATCATCTACAATTAAGGGCTCTCTTCAGGGCTGTACTACAGTCGGGGTAATAATTGGGGCTTGTGGACTTGTCTATCCCCATACAAAGGAACAACGGGTCCAATAGTTACTGGGATCGTCGAGGCTTAGGGGCTTGTATTTAACTGGGAAAGTTTCTGAATTATTTCGGTTCTCTGTTTGGCTTGAGCCTCTCGCTCTTTTTCCTGCAGCATTCTTTCCAAGCTTATTTCGGGCACTATTTGCGGACTTAATGTTGGGGCAGTTGGATGCGTCATACTAGGTCCTTCACCATAATTAGGTTTTGGGAAACAGCTTCCTGTGTTTAAGGCTCTCGGTCCTCCCTCATAAGGAGGTCTTGAACGAAAATCTCTTTCACCTGAATATCTTGATTCCCCACTGAATGGTGGTCTTAGACAGGTGTCTCCGGCACCTATAAGTCCTAGGCCCTCGCTATAGGAAGGTATTTGACAGCTATCTCTGGGGTTTCCAGATCCACTCCCTTCCTGACACGGGGGACGTTGGGAGGTATCCCCTATACTAGACAATCTGGGACCTTCATTATAAGGAGGCGGACTTTTCCTAAACATGTCATCTAATAATTCATCATCCGACTCCCCAAGGGGCACCCAATGTTTGCATTTTTCTGTCTTTTTCTCTCCCACAGGACCACCCATTGGCATCATTGGAAACAATCCTTCCACAATCATATTCTGCCTCCACTGTTTCATCTTTTTATCACGGGTCTCTTGTTTTAACTTCGGATGAAATTTTGTTAACCCCTTGTCCAATCGGGGCTTGTCTCTCTCAAAAGCCTCGATCTCCCATTCCTCCAATGCTTCGTACTGCGTTAATCTAGGTCTGGGATGTAAGTCATTCATTCAGGTTCTCAAATTAAATAGAATTCTACCATTAAATGTACCTTCTAACGGAAAAGCCAAAATTCCATCGTCTTTTTTATATTCCGCCCAATTTTCCAACCATACACACGAGTGGTACCCTTTATCAAACATCATGAAAGATGCGGGGGTATTAGGTGGCGGTATGACAACACCTACTCTGGTTTTAATAGGTTTGTCCTTTTTGAAATAATTCTTCACTTTATTTACAAGGGACAATTTTCTCTTATTTCCGTACATAATGCTAGTGTTATGCCCTTTCCACTGATCGTTTTCAAACCCTAAATGTCGTGGATCAGGTCTAGTATTCGGTCTATAAGTGTGCCACATACGATGTCTGCGAGTGACTTTGTTTACAAATCACTCCCAATCCAAATGCGCCTTTTATTTTCGTGCAACCAATAGAATGCACGAGTTCAAAAATTTCGACCAATGGGTGCGCGGCCTTTCGCGAGACAAGTTCTCACGCTCCGGCACTCACCCCTCCTTTACAATTTCAGCTCCGCTACACGCCCGCTGTTTCGACCAATACCAGCGCGGCACAGAGTGACGTCAGAGCAGCTCCGCAACTGACTCCCTCCCTCACAAGGTAACGGAAACTTAATTTCTCTCTTAAAGTGCAAGTGCTTTTAGTTATTTAACAACGAAAACACATTCGCCACTGTACTCGAGTGTCTAGAAAGAAAAGATACGTTTTACTGCAAGTAAACCTCTTCTGTCTACTTTTCACACACTACGGATAGATCTCTTCCGCTTATCCTTCACTCAAGCATTAGGGAACCTACTACTCCTTTTGACTCATCCACTTCTTTCCGGGATATACACTAAGTCTAAAGTTTCACTAGCGAACCCCTTTGCTGTCACTCAAGCTCCGACGAACCTGCTACTCCTTCCGGCGTGACCCTTACTAGGTTATATCACAATAGAAGTTTTGCCAGCGAACTCGTTGCTATCATTTATTCAAACATATATTCAGAAAACCCTAATTAGTGCTTCCAGTTCTGCCTAACCTGCACCAATTTTCCTAGAGCCAGTGACCTCAAAGCGAAGTGGATTCTCTTCACCACTCGTTATTCAATGCCCCGGGGATTCTAGACAACACGTAACATCAACGTACCGAGTGGGTTAGTACATTTATCTATACAACAGCAAGAAAAACAATTTAAAACATTTCATAATTTTCAAAGCAATAACACATTTGTAAATACGTTCGAACGTTTTTAGCAGCAAAATTTTCACAATTAGCAGCAATAACTTTTTAGCAGCATCCGACCTACCTACCTATCTTAACTAGTCCTACCTAACTTTAACTAGTCCCTAACCATAGCTCTGCTACCAGAAAATTACTGATAGAGATCGCAGGTCACCTGGCCAATAATTTCACCATACACGTACCGGGCCCATATTTTTCCAATTATATCATATAAATTAATCGGGTGACCTTACACTCTACTACCAGTAACCCTGGTTCCTTCCTATTAATTTTTACCTGTACCTGACTTACCAATCCACCGTTACGTGTACCTATGACCACAATGGATCAGGGAGCTAGCTGTGAAAGAAAGGCAGACAACCAAATACAACCATTTATATTTTCCTTTGTATTCGTAAATGACCAGAAACTACTGGGAAGTTTTAAAGTTTTATCTAGAATTCAGATTCGAAAAGCATACAGTTTACAACTAAAAGGCAATCAATAATCAAAATAACGAACAGCACATAACCATAGAGAAAGTAAATCAGGGCACCCATTTATGTGTCTATAGGAAGATAAGGACATGAGAAATGCTAAACAGATTTCAAGAATGGAACTTAAGAAAGTATAACTATGAACGGGCAATTTTATGCACGTACTAGAATTTCACTACGGGGAAATACTTCAACAGTTGGGTGAGAAGTTAGAAATCCTATACATCTATAGGAAGGGTAAAATTGGAACACGCTAGAGTTCTAGAAACCTTACTTCAATCAATTCTAGAGGAGGAAAATTATAAACCACATCTATATTTTCATAAACGATATGAAGAATTGTGCTTAACGGAAGGATAACATAGGAACATGCTAGAAAACAGCAATATCGTATGAGCTTTCATTCAGTAGCTTTGAGAAAGCATGGAAAATCAATTGTGCGCAAAGGTATGTCTTTATTAAAGCAAAAGACTGGAAAAATAGAAGGTGCAGTATAGAGTTTCAGCACTATATATTTACCTAGAATGGTGTGAAGACCAACCCTGGCCACGGATCAGTCAAGGACAGGAAAAACCCCAAGGAAGGACAGTCATCAATGGGACAGCAGGTGCAGAATGGACACCCCAGGACAGGACAGGAAAACCAGATTAGAATCAGGACAGGACCACCAAGGAACGACCAGCACCCGCAGTTTGGAAGTAACGCCTGCGCTCCACCCTCTCTGCAGCTATCGGCCAGAACCCCGATTGGGTTATCGAACTCCCCAGCATAGTGCTCCGCCAGCACTTAAGGTTTAGTAAAACCTCTTGAGTCTATGGTATATTTCGGACAGAGTGCTCCGCAGTGCTCTGTATTCAGTCACCTATTGAGTGCGTTGGGTCAGTGACAGGTCAGCTATTCGGACAAGTCGGACAATTTCTCTAGCTAAACCTAGGCTAGTTATACTGTTTTCGGGTCAGTGTACCACCCCCCGAATGTTGCAAGTGTCAGAATCCCCAATTTCGATTGGTCCTAAAGTAGGATAGGTCAACACACCAATCACAATTTACGTCTACAAGCTCACATTTACATACTCTGGAACCGCCTATTTGAATTTGGGGTTCCCATGAGATATTCTACAGAATACAATGAAAACATAACAATTGTATCAATTGCAGTACAGTTCGGCTTCTTCGGCTGGATGAAGGTGCATCTTCCCAGGCACATCTTGGCCGCCACCTCTGGTTGGCAGTCGTTCAATGTCACCGGCCGAAGTCTGTCATGCGTAGTAGTGTACTTCAATATGGATTCCCGAGCATCCCATCAACCCTCATACCGTGGTACATGAAAAGTAAGCGAAAACAAATTAAAACATAGAAATAAATGAATTCACTGTATACCATGAATAGCTACTCTATACCCCTTTACTTATAATATACTAATGCGTGAATGTTTTAGTGCAGACTGACAATAACATAAAACATATGCGCAAGCTTTTCCACGTTAGGATACAGACAGCCATTTTAAAAGCAAGTGCGCAAGCGCAAAGTTTCCCACCAGAACTGCAAGTACGTCACGTCACGTGAGTGTGACTAACGCATGCGCAGAAAGAAACCCGCCAAGCAGCGGCCATTTTAGGTACAAACGTTATTGAGTTAGAAAACACATATGCAAGCGTCTCTAGGACACACCAAATGTCAGAATAAAGGGAAATTAGTAAGACGAACAGGTTGAATTATGTTGTTATAAGTTATTCGAGGTTCATGAGTACGAGCAAGCCGCGCACCATGCGAATTCTTGCTCCATCAATAGGACCTCATGAGCCTACGTCTCAGGGTGATTAGTTGACTGGTTACTAAGGAGGAAAGTTTAAACATAGTCACTCACGCTGTTTTTGGGCGGCAGAATCTCACCGTCAGAGACGCACCCCTCCGCTATCACAAGACCAAGTTTTTAAAGACCCATGGTCAGGGTCTCACTTACGTGACCGCATGCCTAATCTGGCTTCATTCCATACCCTTCAGCAGCTCCGTGGATGTGACCGGAGTCCTGCCTCGGCTTGTGTTCTTATGCCGGAAAAAAGCCTAGTCATGATTGCCTCTGAAAAAAGACTAGAGAGCTGACCCAAAATGGCGGGGTCCATCGGGACACTGCCGGTCTATAGTCTGTCATCTATTTTTTCTCTAGATCGTGTTTTTTAGGAAAATTTGCGCAGTACTTTCTAAAAACATCTCATTCATGCCGCAACATCTTAAATTAATTTGGAAGCGATTTTTGTTTTTATTTTGTTTTGAATTAGTCTGCCAGGAGACTCACTGTATGTGATAGGCGGGCTCGAACTTTCTTAAATGTGAAAGGTGTTATATTGAATGCATGATCCATATTCCCAGGGTGGTCAGAGTCTATGCACTGTCTTTGAGAAATGGGGAGCTATTCATGGGTCCTTCCGCAAGACATGTTGCACTATGTTCGTCGGTATTATGCTGAGTCTCACATTAGCCCATGTTCCTATTGTTTTTTTGCTGAAACTATAATACGGATAGCCTCATAGTTTGAGATCTCAGGGTATCATCGTTCTCGTGTCATCATGATTACTGTTGCTGTGGCATGCCATGGGGTGGGTATATGGCGCAATCATTAATGTGGTGGTTGGCCGTGCCAAACGTCAGAGTTGGCCCCATGGAATATCATCATTAAGGCCGCAGTTGTTAGTGTCCAAGCGGAACACCCACCTTTGTTCTTTCTCCAAGAGCATATGTTCCCTGGATACCTGCTCTATCACTGTCCATGAGATATCATCAGGCCTGTGACCTTTTTCCAGAAAGTGAGCAGTCAGTTTAGTACTAGCTCTTTGGCATCTGATTGTGCTCTTGTGTTTCCCTATCCTGGTCTTGATTGCCCTGCTCGTCATCCCCACATATTCGAGGCGGCAGGGGCACGTGATGAGGTACACTACGTTGCAACTGTTGCATGTTGTGAAGTTTCGCTGTTCCCAGGTAGATCCATTTCTAAAAACCAGGTTGTTGGTCTTCTTGGTCAGGCAACATACTTTACATTGACCACATGGATGGTGGCCTTTCACAAAGTTAGTGTCCCGTCCTTGGTTATTGTTGTTGGTCTTTGGTCTAGTGTGTACAAGGATGTCCCGTATACTCCTCCCCCTCCTGTGGGAGAACATAGGTTTAGGTAACTGGAGTCCCCCACTGTTTAGAATACTCCAATGTTTGTTGATGACTTTCGAAACCCTGTCTGAGCAGGTATTGAATGTGGTAATGCATATGGGTCTCTGTTCCTCTTCTTTGAGTGTCTTTTCTTCCAGGAGGCTCTCCCTGCAATTATTCCGTGCCCTCTTACATGCCTGATCTATTATCCTTTCTGGATACTGGCGGGTTGCTAGTTTCTTCTTCAGATCCTTTGATTGGACCTTGAAACTCTCAATTTCCGTGCAATTCCGTCTTAGACGGAGGAATTGTCCGTAGGGTAGGTTATCTCGGAGATGTTTGGGGTGGAAACTCTGGTACAAGAGGAGGCAGTTCCTGGCTGTACTTTTGAAATGTGTTGTCGTCATTAGCCTTCCATCTCTTGGGAAGATGTTCAGGTCAAGGAACACCAGACTGGTTCTGGAGACCGTGCTGGTGAACTTGAGAAATTCGTCTTGGTAGTTCAACCACGTCAGGAATTGTTTTGATGTATCCTCATCCCCATCCCAAAGGATGAGGATACATCAAAACAATTCCTGACGTGGTTGAACATCTTCCCAAGAGATGGAAGGCTAATGACGACAACACATTTCAAAAGTACAGCCAGGAACTGCCTCCTCTTAATATAGGTCAGGAAAGAAGTGTCGAAAATACACTACTTTCTACTTGTACACAGGGAGTCATTCACAAAGGCATTTACAAGTATGAGAATTAATCTTTCATTGCCGCTTTATGTGCTCCAGTCATGTAGGGGTGTTGATCTATGCCTTTGACCATCCGAGCTCTTATATGCAGACTATTCCTATGTGAGTGCTTAGAATTTCCCACACGTAGTTCTACGTTTTAGGTGTAAATGCTGGAGTGGCAATGAGGAATGGCTGAAAAATGGAGATTATATACTGTATATTGCAAAGTGGGAGGAAGCGAGTGAGAGGGCTGGGCTCATAAGGCTCTGGACCTATTCTAGAGTCACAATTCGGTTGTTCTTTTTAGCAGCATGAAAGCGTAGAGGGGAGAAAATCTGGTATTATTGTCAATCCAGTCATATAGAAATCCTTCTGACACCTAATGGCTACAACCACACTGTAAGGTTGATTAATTTATTATAATGTCACAAACAACTTAACATAAAAACACCTCAAGATAAACGTGTAGAAATCAGCATAAAGCCAAATTGGCGCATCCAATTGAGGCGTTGTAGCCTAAACAAGACAATTAGCTCAAACAAAATGCAGAGGATCAAAATGCATGATTCCAAATTTCCTTGCATCGAGGATTGGTGAATAAAAAACAATAATCTATAACTACTCTACCTCTAAATGACATCCCTACTTCAGCATCTTCAAGAACAAAAGTTAAAAGTCATCAGCATCTGAGGTCTTCCTAAAAAGTCTCACCACAGTTATGGGTCATATAGCATAAAGCTACAGAGACCGAGCTTGCTCTAAGATACTCTCTCTCCGAAGGCAGGAAAGAAGTGGACACTTTCCCTACTCTCAACATCGCATTATTACAAGCATCTTTCCCCAGAGTCTTTGCAGGTCACGCCATCTGCTCTGAGTACGATCTTGAAGGTAGTTTTCCATGGGATAACGGTGTTCTCGAGTTGCAGCAAGTTGATCTTGGTTCTCAGGCCTTCTTCTGTGTGAAACACTACAGCCTTTCTTTATCGACTCAGGTTTTTGATGTAAGTTCTTCTCTCCTTGCCTGACTAATAAAACAGAGACATTATTCTAACTAACAAAAGCGCTTCTTTCACCTGCAACACAAAACGTGAGAAAGAACAAATTCCAGGGCACACTTGAAATTCAGCCAGTAATTCTAAAGCGAAAGTTTTCAGGGAAATGAATTTCAGGCCTACAAGATTCAGCTAACATAGGAAACCAGCATATGAACTTTACGATTTAGCATAGGGAAATAAGGCACATTCAATTAATACATTTACCTACATGTAAAATTATACAATTAATAAACACTTTTTAGTACATGAATAAATGTCATTATCCCAACATGAGCTCTCCATGTTAATATTTTCTGCTAGTTACATTCACTTTGTATGTTAATTCTCCATGTTACTTTTCAATGGCCTATACATCTCACGTTTCAAGTTAATACATTTAACAATCCTAACACTTCATGTTACTACGACAAAAGATTATATGCGGGGCCCTTTACATGTGTGATTATAATGCACCCCTACAAATAAATGTGATTTCTGCTACATCGATTACCCCCTCTGAAGATGGTGAGTCATCATAAAACACTTTAAATCCCTGTAGAGTAGACCGATCTAAAGAGATGTTGTAGAGTGTCTCCTTTGTCGATCTTACCTCCAAACCTTCCAAATCTTCCACATGATATATCTTTGGAAATACTACTCCCACATAACAAGTACCATACCAATTGTTCTGAAGCCAGACATATGCATTCCTACCACAAACGGAATATACTCCTGACACCATGTTGTGAGTGGCTTTACAGGAAACACAGGATAACTGCTGGGTTGAAACTGAAGGTTTATTGTAGAAACCCAATCCGGCTTCAAGCCATTTCAAGGAGCCAGGGTCAGCTCACTCCTCCGGAGTGTTATCAGCCTCACATTCTAGGATTATAATTTGAATAAATAAAGTTCCATCATAACACATCTCCCTCCCTTACACAAATATAAGCAACCCCAATAATATATAAGAACAGCTGTAAAAGCACAAAACTAAAATATGAGAATGGAAAACAAAATATAAAATACCTTACCCAAAAGTAATACACAAACATAAAGTACCCTCAGAACATAGACCTTAAAACATACACCTATGAGACACATCACCTTCTCACATAATCCTGCAAATAAGAGGGAGGCCTGCAAACTGTGACCACAGCCCCTATCCTGGAACCACTTTCTCCATCCCGTACAATGCCTTGTTCCTCACACCACTGATCACTAATAGCTTCTTCCTCACACATGAAAATTGCACCTGAACAGCCTTCCTCTTCCTCCCTCTTTAAACAATATCCTCCACTCTGGTACAGAGCCAGATTCTGCAAGTTCCACCTTTCACCTTCTTGAATGACCACAAAAAACTTTGCAAAATGTTCAACATGGAAGGGACTCCTGAATTTGCACAGACCTCCTTTCACCCTACCAGATCTTATTGTGAGCGAATCACCTGTCTTGAACTTGGCACTACCTGGTTCATGGACATGATTACTGCCCATTCCTTTAACCAAGCAGGAACTAACCTAGTTCCCGGGGGACGTTTCCTCATTTGTTGAAAAGGACATCTGTGTGTGGCACTATGTACCATGATGCGATACGCCCATAACATGTTAGGCTATGTTTTTTCTAATAGATTGTCCATTGGACAACGCAAGTTCAACAGTACCGTTGACTAATCTATTGGCCCTCTCCAGGATTCAATTACCCTCGGGATTGTAGAGAGAAGTGCGAGAATGTTTGATCCCATGTTGTTCTAAAAATTGTCGCATTTAATTGTGAGTTAATCGTGTGCCATTATCAGTGAGTAATGTGTTGGGAACACTTCCCTCCTTAAAATTGCCCTCCAAGTTTGCAATGGTGGATTTTGTTGTCACATTCTCCATAAACTTCACAATTAACCACCTAAAATGGACATCTACAATAACTACAGAAAACCTAATTTCACAAGGTAACTCTGACATGGGCCCTATAAAATCTAAGCATATGGTGTGCCAAGGTACTCCTGGATCATAAATATGACCACCCACACTCTGACTGCCCATGCTCAACCTTTTCTCGCTTTCTTTACAAATACTACAATTTTCCACCCATCTCTTGATTTGATCATCTAGACCAGGACACCAAAATTCTTCTTAAATCCTCCTGCCTGTCATACCTTGGCCTAAGTGCCGCTCGGGTGCTAATTTGAATATGTGAACTCTCAATCCCACAGGTGGTAGAGAACGATTACCTCTCATGATTATGTCCAAACTACTCACTGATAATTTGTCCAACACCTTCCAGAATGGCCAAGTTGGCATAGATACCGTGTTTTCCCTTGCAGAACCTTTCTTGATCATTACCATGTCCTCTTTCGACATTTTGTCCGAGCACATTTCCTCTTCAAATTTCCCCCTTGTAAAAGCTCCTAGGTTGCTCTGAACCACATCATGAACAGACGCTACTGCCCCTTCAGAATCTGAACTCCTAACAGCCAACCCATCCACAGTCTCCCAATCCAAATACATGCGCAACAGGCAATCCGCCTGCACATTCTTCCAACCATGTATAAATTCAACATCATAAAGATATTCCTTTAATCTTACGGCAAATCTGCCTAGCCTTGCAGACCCTTTAACAACACCACCAGCAGATAACATTTTGATCAGAGGTTTATGATCTGTTCTTAGAACAAACCTCATACCCAACAAATACACTCAAAAATATTCCTCACCCCATCCTGAAGCTTGGGCCTCCCCTCCCGTTCAATTAAGGAATAGTTCCTCTCTGCTTGCGTGAGGGTGCACGAAGCAAAAGCTACTGTCCTCTCTGTTTCATCTTGCCTTTGCGACAGTACAACACCAATCCCGGTAGCAGTGGCGTCAACAGTAAGAAACGATTTGCACTTTGTATCAAATGAAGCAAGAATCCAGCTTTACTTATTTCCTCCTTAATGATCTCAAAACAATTCTGTTGTTCTTCCCAGACAAATTTGTTGCCCTTACGCAAAAGTTTCCTCATATTCTCAGTTTTATCAGCAAATCCTCTCACAAATTTAGAATAATATTTACCGAGACCTAGAAAAAAGATCTTAACTGAACTGTGTCTGTAGGACATGGTGCAGTTCTTAAAGCCTCCAATAAGTAGCGTTTAGGCTTTACTCCACCACTAGATATTGTGTAACCTAAATATTGTACTTGCTCAGTTAAGAATACACATTTATAGCGGCTCACAGTCATGCCAATGTCCTCCAACCTCCTCAAAACCTGCCTTAAAATGGCATTATGTTGTTCAACTGTCCTCCCTGAAATAAAAATGTCATCTTGAAAGTATACAACGCTTTCCATGCCCTCAAATATGTTTGCCATCATCCTCTGAAATAAGCTTTCTGCCAACGCTAAGCCAAATGGCATTCTCGTAAATTTGTATGCCACTTCAGTGGTGATGAAAGCAGTTACAGCTTTTGAATCTATGTGTAGTCTAATCTGATGATAAGCACACCTCGGATCTAATTTGGAGAAATACTTGCCATCTCTAACTGATAGCAATAGTTTTAGGGAGAGGATAAGTGTAAGTTACAATATCACGATTAAGGGATCTCAAATCATTACAAAATCTCAACCGGCCATCATATTTTTGAGTAATGACCCCTGGAGAAATCAAAGCGAGGTTCCCACTGGCTCTATCACTTGTCCCTATAACATGTACTGCAACATTTCTCACTGAGCTTGGTACCCTTTGTGTTTGCGCTGTACTGGCTTAGCATCTTGATTAAGCAAAATTTTGTGTACATAACCCTTTAGACAACCCCGTCTGTCTCAAAAAATCGTATGTGCTTGATGTAAAATGTCCTTCAACTGAAGATCTTCCACCACCATGATCTGACAGGGTGGCCTCGGATTAATTACAATGTTGAGATCATACTGATACATCCAAGTATGGGTGGACGATCTCTAAAAAGATACACTTTACCTTCAATACATTTCGCTCCAAACCATACTGAACCTACCATGTACCCCACAATGTCTATGGATTCACCCTGGTACCCAACATGATTAATATCCTTAGATTTCAAGGAGACATTTTGCCACAGTTTCTTAACTAATAGCTCAAAAAATATGGTGTACATGGACCTTGAATCAATAATGAGCTCTATATTGCATCCACACACTTCAAACATAGCAGCAGGTCTCAACAACCTGTTTGCCCCTCAATCCGTTACACACAGGCATCTAAACAAAATTCAGTTGGATCAAATTGAAAGGACCCCCTGACCTGCCAAAGTGGCTCAGAGCAACAACAGTTTTCTTTCCAGCATTCATCTGTTGGCATGTGACACACTGATGGCCCTCTGCTTCCGTAAACACCTGAAACCTAGGATTTAACCAAGTCTGTCTGAACAATCTCACCATTGCATCCCTTCTTTTATGAGCTGCTCCATGAATCTGCCTTGCCATTGAGTTTAACAGACAATCCGACAGCACCGCCCTACCTTCGGTTGAAAACTATATGCCATTTTCTCCTCCCTCACAACCGTCTCTGATCCAACTCGCCTGACTTCATCCCATGTGTCTGCGATAGCTAGTATCATGCTGAGTTCAGTCTGCTCTGTACTCTCACCAACATATTCCTGATTGAAAATGCATGCGCGTGTAGCACAAAAACGAGCAACTTCATCCGCATTGCAGTTAACCGTTGAGACAAAGTCATCCCCCTTCCCATGAGCTGCGCACTTAATGACAGCCACTTCCTTTGGTAACTGCAATGCTTCCAACAGTTTTCTCACATACTCCCAGTTCCTAATGGGAGAGCATGATGCGACCATAGCTGTCCGAAGTGATGAACCACACTAAAACCGTACTGGCTTTTAGTGTAGATGGTAACTCAGATCCGCTCAGAAACAAGTCATGCATCAAGGAAATGATTTTGGCTACATGTGCGGAGTGTACTCGCTGCAAACAGGCGACTTCCACCACTCCAGAGATGGTACATACAACAAACTCTGCTCTCAAATTACCTTCATTGTCTCTTAGACATGAACCAGAAACAAAAAGTACCTGATCGGGATCGGGCAATGGTTCATCGACAATGTCAGGTCTGAGCTTGATGCAAAACTCAGTGACATCTAGACAGTCATGGGCTTCACAATCTTCACCATCAGCATTTGGAACAGGCAACAGAGTAGCAGGATTTAACACAGAACATTGCTTCAGAGTGACATTTTCTGCAGCAAGCAACACCTGCTCATTTTTTGTCAACCTGTTTTTAGTCAAATGCTGTGTTTTGGCCCTCGTCATCAGAAGCTTAACTGAGTGCGGTATGTACACAATAGGTGGATGACCCATCACAATGCTCTTACATCGCTCAATACTGACAGCTGTTGCAGCAACCGATTTGAGACATCTGTGTAACGCTGAAGCTACAGGATCTAATGTAGCTGAGAAATAGGCCACTGGTCTACGGGCACCTCCATGTGTCTGGGTGAGTACAAAAAGAGCACAACCTTCCCTTTCGTGGCTGAACAGTGAAAATGCTTTGTTGTAATCAGGCATTCCTAAGGCAGGAGCATGACACAGGCACTCTCTCAATTCCGGGAAAGCAAGCAAACAGTTGTTATCCCAAGGTACCTGATCACACACATCCTTGTGAGTCAACATCTGCAAAGGTTTTGGCCTCAATGAGAAATTCAGGATCTATTGTTGGCAGTAGCCAACCATTCCCAAAAACATCATGACCTCTTTCTGGGAGGTAGATGGATTCATTTTCATGATTGTCTCCACTCGCTCTGGTGACACCTTCCTCTTACCTCTCTCAATACAATGACAAATACTCAACTGCAGTCAGACAGTACTGCAGTTTGCTCGGAGATACCTTATACCTATTGTCAGCCAAATGATTCAGTAAGGCGATGGCAACATCCCTACAAGACTCCCATGTTTCTCATGCAATGAGGAGGTCATCAATATACTGAACTAGTACCGAGTTTCGGGGCAGAATAAAGCTCTCAATGTTCTTTTTCAATACCTGGTTGAATATAGATGGACTTTCAGTATACACTTGAGGGATACAGCGCCACATTAAGACACAATTCTCTAGACATAAATAAAATAAAAATTGGCTTTCCTCAAGCAATGGGAGGGAAAAAAATGCTTGACAGTGATCGATCACTGTGAACCATGCAGCTTCACAAGGAATCTGAAATAGGTTCACAGATGGATTTGTAACCACAGGACAACATGGAAACACAATGTTATTCACCTTTCTATGTTCCTGAACAATGCAATATTTTCTGCTTGGTTTTTGCCCTCTTATAATAAGTGAATTGCATGGACTTCCTATGATCTCCTTCAGAATACCCTGCGCAATCATGGACTCAATTACAAGTATAAACTCTACCACCATTTTCGGGGGCGGTTGTATGAGGTGTTCTCAGGAATGCTGCATTAAGCTTAATATGTATGCGGACTGGCTCAACGCCTCGAATCAGTCCGATTTTCTCTCCTGTGAAGTTCCATACCACTGGAGGGACGGTGTCTCTCACATCCTGCGGCATGCCTTCCACTGTCAGTAAGGCATGGCTACAGAATGTTTCTGCAGTTCAATTTCCATTGGGGTACAATAGATGGTGCAATTCAATTTACACAAGAGGTCCCTCCCTGGTAAACAGACTAGACTTGAATCGCACACCACGGACTGATGGTGATCCTGAAAGGTTCCAGTTTTCACTGGTACCTCTTCTGCCTATGGGTATGTCATTCTTTTATTAGCAACTCCTACAACTTGGCATCAATTTTCCAGAGAGGAGTAGGTTGAGGACTACTGCAGCTCTCACAGTAGAATGGGTTACACCAGTATCAATCAAGAATCTAATGGGATGGCCATCTACGTCTGCTTCTACAAAAGGTTCATTCTGGTCTGCCTCTAAGATTGCGTCAAGTGTGCAGTCTCCCTCCATCCTCAGGTACCTTCATCGGGATGGGTCCTGATCAAATCCTTCCAGCGCTTCCATGTGTTGCATCTGATGGTATGTTCGGTTACCCGGTGAGAATCTCGGAGGTTGGAGCACTAGCACTAACTGGTTTTGATTCTTGACCTAGCCACTGTCGGTAACTGATTTACCACATCTGTCACTTGCACAAGTTCTCTCTCTTGCACTTGATTCTCCAGATTTAAGCGGCACTCATGCTTCCAATGTCAAATATTGTGACAAAAATGACAGGAAGTGGTCTTTTTCAGCATTGCAAAATCGATCCCTGTTTTAGGGTCCACAGGGACACCTCTTCCTTTTCCCAGTCCTGTCTGTCCCGCAACTGATGTAACTTGGACACCTCCTGAGCAATTCATTCCCTTGATTGCAAACTACTGTTCCTCTGGTTGCCTGTACCTGCTCTTCCTTCTGTGCATTTAGCATTTGAACCAACATTAACTTTTCCTTTATACTCCTATGTTTGAAATCTACCTCATCACTTCAATACTTGGCATACCGCAGAATTTTGTCCCCTGACTTATTTTGCAAGCAGATGAAATGTTGCTGGTTCAGGAGGCTGATTTCTGGCCTCAGTCCTGTCACAAGTTTTAAGATAAATTGGCCCATGTCTTTAGGGTCAAGTGTGTCTAACCCACTGTACTTCTTAAAGGCTTGCTTGAGCCTCTTGTAATAGGCATGCGCTGACTCTATAGGCGTCTGGGTCTATTTTAGACTGCAACCATTTGATTTATTTTTATTTTATTTTTGGAGTTTTATATAGTGCTTACAATGCACAAAGGGGTATCAGAGCTCTTTACATAGTACATGTTAAAGAAACATAAACATTTGAATACAGTGAGTAGCATCAGAGTGCTGGAGGTCCTATAGAATCGAGGTCATTGACCAGATGCATGGAGATGACGTTTGAGGAGAAATTCTTTTAGTTGTCTCTTGAAGTTTGTGAAGGAGGGATTGGTTCTGATGTGGGTAGGGAGAGGGTACCAGATTTTTGGAGCGTTCCCTGAGAAGGAGAAGGAGAGGGCTTTTTGTTTTTGTCTTTTTGGGGGGATTATGATGAGCGAGTTGGAGCTTCTTAGGTTTCTTGATTGTCCAGCTTTTGTGAGTTTGAATGCAAGGTAGTCCGGTTTACCTGTGTGTAAGGCTTGATAGGTGGAGACAGGTAGTTTTGAAAGCACAGGTTGCTTCGATGGGTAGCCATTTTAGGGTCTGTAATGCAGGGGTGATGTGGTCGTATTTCTTGGTACCTGTGATCATTCTTGCTGCTGCGTTTAGGGTGGTTTTCATGGGGACTATGTGTGTTTTAGGTGTCCCTGTTAGTGTGGCATTTCCATAGTCAAGTCTGGACAGAACTAGAGATTGGGTTGCGATTTTTAGGTCATTTTTTTTTTTTGGGTAGAGTTTTATATAGCGCGAACTAGACCCGAACCGAACCAGGTATCAGAGCCCTTTACATAGCACAAGTTACGTTTTTACATGAGAACACACACTTTCATTTTTAGGCACATGGAGATTAAGTGATTTGCCCAGAATCACAGGAGGTTTGGCGTCGTTACCGAGACTCGAACCCAGATCATTGGGGGGGTATGAAAGGTTTTGATTTAGTTGAGGCGTTTTAGGCTGCAGAATACGCTTTTTGCTGTGGAGATTCTGTGGGATCTCATGTTGAGATTTGAGTCTAGATCACCTGTGATCACCGGCTCATACTTTTTCATAACTAAGGGCGAAGAACCATGAGTTTCAGAATCCGTCTCTGGCTCAGCAACATGCCATTCAATAGTAATTTTGCATGCAGACCATAGATCATTAGGAACCACAATTTCAAACAGAGTATTTAGGTCAATCCACAACACCTGTGAGATCTTAACAAAACAATTGACTTGTTTGTACAATTCAGAAGGTTTCTCTTTCAACCTGGGAAAATCATTTGTAAATGCAGCTAGGTCACCCGTACTTCAAGGGACATGCACATACCCCCACTAGACAACTCCCGTAGTGGATATGCCTCAACTCCCGACGGTCCCCCTCCAGGAGGTAGTGTTTCCCCTGTCACCCTTCTCGTACTCTTCTTCTTAGACCACCTTTCTTCCCACTTATCCAGCATACTCCAGCCCTTATTATTATAACCAACTCTTAGATATGTGTTTTCAACCCCATCACTCTCTTTTTCTCCAGCTCCTCGTCACTGTAGTTAAGCCTATGATTTCCCTGTAACCTTTTCATTTGAGACAAATCTACTCTGTACTGCTGAGCTAACTCTGGCAGTTTCTCATGTGCTCTTCTTGCTTTGCGGGTGACATCCTTCGCTACAAGCAACAGGTCATCTGGCTCATCGGTCTTAATTCTTACCAAAGGTAGGTTCCCACTGATGATCTCATCTGCCTCAGCCTTCAACCTCACCACATACAATAACTGTGCCTTCACTGCAGCCTTGATATTTCCTTGACTTGATGTATTATTCTGACTCTCCTTGCCGTTATTGTGAACCCTTAACCGGGACTCTAGGCCTGATACATCCAAGACATGTTGATATCAATCGCCTCCTTGACTTGCTTCCGAGATTGCACCAATTTGTCCTCTCACTAGAGAGTCCAACATCTGTAAGTCTGATCTAGTGCTTGCCAAAGGTAAAGACCGTTTAGTATTGGAACCAATGCGTACTCCTGAAGGATCCGCAGTAGCTGCTAAAGGGGTACTAGACTCCCTAAGCACTAAGGATGGACCATTCCCATTTGTGCTCCCTGTTCTCCCCAATCCAGTTCCATTGATCTGTACGGGCTGACTCTGACTAAGGCTTCTTACTGAGCTTGGGTCATACACAGGAACAACAGGACCAATAGTGACCGGTACTGTAAGAGCTTCCGCTAACCATGAAGCAGCATTGATTCCATTCTGTTCCATACCTCCTAAAGTGGATTCTCCTGTCCCCCCTCTTCATGCTGGTATCCTCCCCACAACTCCTATGCCAGGACGCACTTGAGCTGGTGCACTTCCTACTATTTCTGCACTTCCCGAATCTTGCCCTCCGTCACCTGACTGTGGATTATAAGGTGGGGGACGCTCAGATAACAACACATCCAATAAGCTGTCATCAGTGTCACCACCGTTGTTTCCATTTGCCCTTTATATTCCTGTTCTGAGAATCTCCCTCTCCTACCAACATTTGCTACAACCTTTCTCCCTCAATAGTATCCACTCTCCATCTCTTGAGCTGTGCGTCCCTTGCGCATGCTGACATGCCCTCAAAGCTTTCCTCTACTTCCCTTGGTATCTCTTCCTATTCCTCGCATGTAATGCACACATCCATGCGTCTAACGCCTCAAACTGTATTGGTCAAGGCAAAGGTCGCAGTGCACAGGTTACTCCTCTCGACTGGTGCAATACATCTAACCAAAATGAACCAAAACGTGAAAGTGACAAATCACCCTCTTTTTCAGTGATTTTATTCCAATTTTGGAGCCAAGTTATAGTATGGAGCCCTACTTTTGCCGTCATATAATGTGCTGGAACATCCTCGGGCGGCGCCTCTTCTACCACTCGAGTAACAACCACTTGATCGCCCCTGTAAAGATCCCACGACACCCTAAAAAGACACATGATTTCAATTGCAATTTGTTCAAACATTTCAACGGGCAGGTTCTTCAACCACAACTTCCCGATTGACAACCAACCAATCCCAGTGTGGCATTACACCAACCGGCCTATCGCAGCACTTCGCTCTCTGACATCACCTTCTCTCCCTTGCAGCGGCGCACCCTCCTTCACAATTTGTCCGTACACATTCACTCACGCAATCGTCTGAACTCCGTAATTGTTTGCCATCTAAAAGATCGATAGAATTCAATCATCCAAAGAACATTCACACACGTTGACCCTCGACCTGCGCCAGTCACCTGAATCAGTATAGCTCACCTCTGTACACAAGGGCCACTAAACATATCCCATACATCCCATTCACACAAAGTTCCCTGTCTTTGGTGGAGCTTCCAATGACTTCTCACGCCGACTCCTCATTTCTTCAGTCAGACAATCACAATCAATCTCCCTATTGATACTCACTCCTCCGTTCGCCACTGACCTCGCAGCACCATCAAACTCCTTCAGTCTATGCCAGATTCCACCGCCTTCTGTTCTTGGTCATTGGGCTCTATTTTGGGACTTTGGGGTTCTAGGTTCCTCTTTCTACATTAGTTCTTGTTCTCCCCTTGCCTCATGTGCAAACCGTGCAAAATGCAGAAGATCAAAAAGCATGAGTCCAAATTTCCCTGCATAGAGGATTGGTGAATAAAAAGCAGTAATCTATCCCCACTCTACCTCTAAATGACATCCCTACTTCAGCATCTTCATCAAGGAAAGGTAAAAGGTGTCACATTGTGGAGTCTTCCTAAGGAGTCTCTCCACAGTTATAGGTCATATAGCATGAAGCTACTAAGGCAGGCCTTGCTCTAAGATGCTCTCTCTCCGAAGTCGGGAAAGAAGTAGGCACTTTCCGTGCTCTCCACATCGCATTATTACAGGTATCTTTCCCAAGAGTCTTTGCGGGTCACGCCATCTGCTCTGAGTACAATCTTAAAGGTAGTTTTCCATGAGATAACTGTGTTCTCGGATTGCAACAAGATGACCTTGATTCCTAGTCCTTCTGTGTGAAACACAACAGCCTTCCTTCATCGACTAAAGTTTACGATGTAACTTCTTCTCTCCTTCTCTGACTAATAAATCAAAGACATTAGTCTAGCTAACAAGAGCGCTTTTTTCACCTGCAACACAAAATGTGAGAAAGAACAAATTCCAGTGCACACTTGAAATTCAGCTACTAATTCTAAAGGGCGAGTTTTAAGGGAAATGCATTTCAGGTCTACACGATTCAGCCGACATAAGAAACCAGCATATGAACTTTAACGCCTTAACCACAGCGGCAATTCCGCCGCGGTGCGGGCGTTCTAATGGGTGGGCCGGGCTGCGACGGCCGTTGGCAGTTCGCAGCACCAGGGAGGGAGTGCTCCAGAGCACGGAAGGGGTAAAGATTTTGCAAAGGGAAATAAGGCACATTCAATTAATACATTTACCTACATGTAAAATGACACAATTAATAAACACTTTTTAATACATCAATAAATGTCTTTATCACAACATGAGCTCTCCACATTAATATTTTCTGCTAGCTACATTTACTTTCTACGTTAATTCTCCATGCTACTTTTCAAGGGTCTACACATCTCCCGTTTCAAGTTAATACATTTCACAATCGTAACACATCATGTTAATACGACAAAAGATTATATGTGGGTGGGCTCTATACGTGTGATTATAATGCCCCCCTACACATAAATGTGATTTCTGCTACATAACTAGGAAAAGTTGAGGGGTACAGAGAGGGTCATGCAAATACAAAAATACAACTTTCCTGTACCTGATTCCTATAGTACATCTTTTCATTTAACTTCTTCACCTAGCTGTGGACTATTTCTTCAACTCCTTCTGCGGTCTAGTTGTAGGAAAATGGGTTACCGTTTGAGAGGGTGAAACCCTACTCAAGCAGCAACCACAATCCTTGTCAAAGTGAAGTCATAAGGAAACCCCAACTTAGCATGTGCTCAACTCTCAGGTAGGTTGGCACAGAGCAATCAGGCCTAGCTTAGAGGCAATGTGTGCAGTATTATTGCAGCAAGAAACACAGCACAACAAAAATCCCACACCACTTTAGGAAAATATAGACATTTTTAGTAAATAATTTAATACCAAAAAAATACACATCCAATCACTATAACAGGAGTTATGAAATGTTAATGTGAATACCTGTATTGAGGATGTATCGCACAGTGGCTGTCCCAATGAGGTACAGGGCTGCAATGCTAAGACCTGCGCCATTGTCGAGGATGCCGTTCAAAAGGGGCTTGCAATGCAAAGGCCTGGATTGGGGATGCATTGAGCAGCAGCGGTTCGAATTAGACTGCAGGCTGTGATGTGAAGTCTGGCATAGGGCATGCAATGCACTGCAGCGGATCTGAAGCGGCTGCGAGGAGATGCGTCACACTACGTCTATTCTGCTTACATGACCCCAACTGGGCTGGCAGAGCACCTTCAGGAGTACATCCCAGGTTCCAGGACTGGGGTGGCACTACTTACGGGGCAAGACCAAAGCCAGTAAAGTCAAGGTGCTGTATTCAAGATGCAAAAAACACAGTTGATGGACAGAATGTCGAACAATGTCATACATTCACCCCAGTACAAGGATCTGGGCCTAAATCCATCGTTTTTTTGCACTCCACACCACCCTGGGTTAGACACTGGCTATATGCAAATCAGCTCTGACCCTGTGCCTCATGGGAACAGTCCAGTCCGAACTACCAAGCCAAGTCTTTCCCAGACCGGAATCAAGCATCCAAGGACCGGTTTCTGGCTATCAGCCTTCATTCAGCCTGGATAGCTTGACTCCAGTGGTGTGGAGAGCCTGCGACTCACGTCTGAGCATACCCAGCCCACTTGGGGTGAAAATTGCAAAAAACACAGTTGATGGACAGAATGTAGAACAATGTCATACATTCACCCCAGTACAAGGATCTGGGCCTAAATCCATCGTTTTTTTAGCACTCCACACCACCCTGGGTTAGACACTGGCTATATGCAAATCAGCTCTGACCCTGTGCCTTGAGCAGCAGTGATTCGAATTAGACTGCAGGCTGTGATGTGAAGTCTGGCATAGGGCATGCAATGCACTGCAGCGGATCTGAAGCGGCTGCGAGGAGATGCGTCACACTACGTCTATTCTGCTTACATGACCCCAACTGGGCTGGCAGAGCACCTTCAGGAGTACTTCCCAGGTTCCAGGACTGGGGTGGCACTACTTACGGGGCAAGACCAAAGCCAGTAAAGTCAAGGTGCTGTATTCAAGATGGTAAGAAATTGGGTTACAGATTGAAGCGGGATAAAGTCATAAGTAACCCCAAATTATCCTGTGCTCAACCCTGTGTTAGCTTGGCACAGAGCAGTCAGGCTAAACTTAGAAGCAATGTGTATAAAGTATTTATGCAGTGAGTCAAACACTAATAAATTGAAACAACACAAGCAAAATCCCACACCAATTAAGAAAATACAGTAACATGTAAAATAATGTAAGGCCAAAATGACAACAATCTAATTAGTAGAATCAGAGATATGCCGTTTTAAACATTTAAGTGAAAATAGCGTCATAAAGCTCCAACTGTCATTATCTGGTTGTGGCTGACTGGGACAAGTAACACGTTCAGGCTGACAGCAATGGAGCACTGGCCAGCTACATGGATTAAGTTAGACCCACTGAACAACAGTACCTTAAAACCTGGTTGCGGAGCGTTGTGAGATCCCCCATCTAGGACGTGTCGCGCAGTCGAGGTGATGCAAGGTTTTTGTTTGTAGATGTGTCACACAGCGATGATTCCAGAAAGCTACGAGGCTGCGATGCGAGGTTCTGTGTCATCGATAAGGAGTCTGCGATTCAAAGTCAAGCATGAAAGGTATGTTGCGCACCGGCTGATTCCAAAGAAGTTGTGGGGCTTGTGATGTGAAGACCTGCATCAAGGATGCATCGCACATCGGCGGTTCCAAGGAGGCTGCAGGCCACAATGTGAAGTCCTGCTCCTGGGATGCATCACACAGTGGTTCCAATGCAGAGTTAGTCGAGGTGATGTATCATACTGCGGTTTCGATGAGGCGTTCTGGGAGGCGATGCATCGTGATGCATTGGTTCTCCTGAGACCACAGTTGGGTTAATAGAGCACCTCCAGGCCCACTTCCAAGGGTCTAGGACTAGAATGGAAACCCTTGGGGGCAGGACTCACAGCTGTCAGAGTTCTGATGCTGGATACAAGGTTGTTGGAGCATGTCCAGTCCCCGACACTCTGATTAGGAGCCAGTCAACTAGCCCTTGGAGTCACTCTGGTGGTCCTGGGTTCAAGACACAGGTCCAGTCCTTCTCATTCAGGCAGGAGGGCAGCAGGGCAGCACAGCAGGGCAGCAGAGTGACAATCCTTCTTGCAGAAAAGCAGCACAGCAGTCCTTCTGAGTCTTCCACAGTTCCAGATATATAATGAAGAGTTGGGTCTGAAAGGGTGCAATATTTATACCTGGAGTTCATTTTGAAGTAGAAGAATGTTCGAGAGGCTTCCACCCCCCTACGATGTTAGGTATCCCCTTCCTGTCCTGGCCTCATCTTGTCTGGGGCCACAAATGACTAGTGACAAACCCTTTGAGAGTGTGTTCAAGCAGATCCTTTGTGAAGTACAAGTATGGTAGGTGACAGGCCCTCCCACTCGTTAAGTCAGAGTGGACCATCCTGCCAACAACAAGCCTTCCTCTATCCCACTAACTCGGAGTCATACACAAAGTCCAGCTGCACTTGGTCATGTGACCCAGGAAGCAGACTGCAGGCACTAAATAAGGCAAGATAGTGCCAACTTCCTAAAAGTGGTATTTTCAGAACTGTGGCTTAAAATCCGACTTTACCATTAAAGAGTGCTTTACATTACAACTCTTTAGACACCAGACTTAATATTTCGTCCTACTCCTCATTGAAAGTTATCACTTATTAAATGTAATAAGGTGACCCAATGTTATCCTATGGGAGAGGTAGGCCTTACAGTAAGTAAAAAACACGTTTAAGAGTTTTTCTCTACCAGGATATGTACAACTTAAACGTATAAGTCCAACCTTTGAAATACACTGCACCGTGCCCTCTGGGCTGTTCAGGTCCTACTCTAGGAGTGACTTATATGTATTAAAAAGAAAGTTTTGGGCCGGGCAAAAGGTTTATTTTACCAGCAACATTTGCAGTCCTATTGTTGGTTGTACAGAAGAATGATCCCAGGATGTAACTTAGAAAGAGAGATAATCTAACAAGTGGAAATAGTGAGTGAGCAGGCACAGTGGAATGGGAGTGAGAGGGCAAGAGAGTAGTTAGTGGGTCAATGTTGTTCGGGATCTTCTGTTCCAGGCCTCTGTTGACATACACTCCCAGGTACTTTAGGCGGTCTGCTTTCCATTGAAATCTATTGTCCAGTAACCTGGGACAGCAGTAGAGCTTTGCTTTTGTCCCATTTGACTTTATAATCTGAAATAACTATTCTTTGATAGCGGACATAAGCACCGGAAGGGAGGTGAGCAGGTCGGTAAGTGTGAATAATATGTTACCTGCATAAAGGAAAATTTTGGCGGCACCCACTGGTGTAGGGGCTCTGCGATCTGTGTTGCCATTTAAAAGCGAGCGGTTCTAGCGTGAGGAGAAACAAGAGGGGCGAAAGGAGGCGATTCTGGTGGGTCACTGACTGCACCTGTGAGTGCTCAGAGAGGAACCCTCCACAATTAACCTGCGTGGAATGAGCCTCATAGAGTTGTTTGATTTGACCAGATTGTAAAGTTGGAGGGGGTAGGAACGAGTCCAGAGGGCTATGCAGCATATGGTTTTTGGTTGTTGGTAGGCAGAAGGCGGTGTGAATAAAGGAGGAGAGGATAAGGAGAGGGAGACGTGAAGCCCAAATGGTAGTGTTTTGATTCACAGGGTGGGTGGGTTCATGGCACAGAGATGAGGAAATTAGCTAGCCAATATGGGCAATATTGACAACTTACTGAAAATACTCATCTGCCTTCAGCCAACAGCCACAGAGGTATTCTAATAAGTCTCTTATTGGTGTATTGTGACGGCTTCTGAGCCCATCTTGATTTGTTCCTGGTGTTGTCCTGGACGAGCTCCTCCGCACAATGGACAACCCTATCCCTATCAGTCACCTTCTTGAAATAACGATCATGTAGTCTGCCAACACGGTTGGCAGGATATCATTTCTATGGTAGGAATTTGTCAGTTGGGGATTTTCCAGTCCGGGGTAATGGCAGGGAGAGGTCCTTTCATTGTTCTTCCAGACTGTAAAAAACCCCAGCTCAAACCATCCAGTTTAATGTAGTCTCTCAACTTCCCATTCATTGTGATCTACTTCGTGACTAGTTCTCTAAGGCCCCCACTTAATGTTCCAAGTCCGGAGCCTCAGTATACGTTGTACAAAGGCTTTCTGTTTGCCATTAGTTTCAACTGAATAATCTATATTATTCAGAATTTTGTGGCCATTCAGATCATAAGGCCATGTTTCCAGGCAACTGTTAAATTCAGATGGGCCTATTTGTGATGTAAAATGCAAATTGATCGGCCTTGTTATCCCTAAGCCGGGTTCTGGTGCATATTCTGCAGGCCCTTTGTAGTTCAAGAGGGTGGGTGAAAGTCACGCCAAATCGCTGTGGTAGAAAGTCCATCAACAAGCTCTACACATCATTATTTTTTCCATTTTTTCTGGGATTCCGTATTATCTTATGCTCTCTTGTTGCACCGTGCCTTCCAAATCATTCACTTTTTGTTTGAGGTGCCAGATGTTCGGGCCCAAGAGTCCACTTTGTCCAATCTTTCTTCCAGCAGTGTGGTACGAATATTAAATGGAATGACAGAGAGGCCTAACCATATAATATTATCACAATACCCCAAAGATGGTCCTTGGAATCACACTAATAAATCCTTAGCTCAGTCCTGGTAGAATGTCAAAGAGCAGTCAAGCTTTACTAGAGGAACATGTGGTAAGCATTTCAGAGTATCAACATGGACAATAAGTAATTGACTTGACTTAAGAGAAATCCAACGCCAATTTATAAAACTGGAGTTTATTTTTAGCTTATTCCAGACACCAAAATGAACGGGATATCATACATATAACCAGAGTTGTAGATTTTTGAAGCAATATTAAATCAGTAGAGTAAAATACATAGACAAAATAACACTGCGGTCAGTGGCAAAATCCACTAGTGACAATAGATCACTTGTTGGTTGAGTTACTTGGAACCCTTATAGGGGTATGGTCATGCGTGCCCCCGGACCAGGCCAAAACAGTCAGAACAATTTTACCTGGCCAGTGGAGTCCGGGTGCAGAGTTGTTCTGGCTGTCCTTGGTGCTGAATGGGTGCCGCGGGTGTTGCTGTTTGTATCGCTTACCTGATGCTGCAAGAAACAAAATGCAAAAACACAACAGGCACACAGCTGCTGACGTCAGATGATGGTTTCACAGTGTTCTCTATAGCTGCAGCGTCGAGTGTGGGGATCGGTTACTGGTCTGGTGACCAACAAGCCTTGGCAGCGGTAAGCACAACAAAAAGCTTTGGGCACTTCACTGGGTCTGGAGGAGTAGCATAGCAGACTGAGACTTAGAGCAGGCAAGACTACAACCCTCACAATGCACTGGACCACCTGCATTTGGGCGATCCCTTGGAGGACCCGAGGCCAGTGACTCTTTAGATCTGGTGTGCGTTTTAACCTGCAACTTACATAGGACTAGTGCTGCTACCCTAGGTGAAAATGAGAGTGTTTCTGGCTTCCACAATGGTCCCTCTCTTCAGGAGTGCTGAGTGTTAGCCAAGGAAGAGGGTCCTTCACTCAATTCCAAGTCTGTTGCCTCAGGGGCGAAGTACCCCTCTTTTACTTGGTGCTGGTGGGCAAAGTGCTGTTGTCAGCAATACACGTCTCCTCTTGGACCCTCCTTGACGTAAGTTGTTCAGATCTTAGGTTCTGGTGTCAGGTGTGTCCCTTAGATCCTAAATTTAGGGGACCTAGGTGTGTGGGAGCTAGTAGCCAATGGGCAGCTAGTCCCTGCAGCTAATCCATCTCTGAGGTGACCACACCTGGTGGCGTAGGTCACTTTTTCTACATATAACCCACTATTTCTGCCCTCTTAAAGATGGCAGAATTCACCTTTAGGTGTACAGACCAGCTGCCCACCCTAGAGATGTGGCCAGCGTTCCTGGGGGTGTACACCTCCTGCTTAGCTAATTTCCTGCTGTGCCCGAGTGCAAGCGCACTGGGGCAAGGGGTGGGCTGTTTCCACCTCGGGGGACAGCCAAGATGCATATCAGAGGTGGTGGAGCCTTTGAAGCTCACCGCTCTGATGTGCTAATTCACTAGATGTATGGGGAAGAGGGAGGTGGGACCTTTTTCCTGCCCAGCCTTTGCTCTGACTTCTGGGAGTGATCACACGTCCTGCAGGAGGTCAGAATCTTGTCTTGGCAGCAGCAGGTCTGGTCAGCCAAAATAGAGTAAAGCTGGGGGCAACCAGGGTTAACCTCTAAGGTGCCCTCTGGGTGCATGCCACCTCATCCAGGGCACAAGAATCATGTCAGAGGTGAGAAGGCACATTGTTTGATACCAAACATGACTGATTTTAGTGGTACCATAATGGAGCTGCCAATCTCGAGGGTGCCCGGTTGGCAGCTTAAATTATTCTATGGACCGAAAACAGTGGTTTCCAATGAGGAACAGCACTATATGGCCGAATAGGCTTGCACTTACATGTCCACACCTTAAATACAATGTACCCTGCCTCCAGGGATAAGGAGACCTTCATTAGGGATGCTTTTCATACCATTAAAGGCAGTGTAGGTGACTGTGCCACACATAGTGAGGGCACATGCGAGTTTGAGCAGTTTGCACTGCTCCTGCAGTCTGCAATTGTAGGCCTGCTGTCGGTAGGTTGCATGGGTCGCCTTAGTTGGCACAAACAGGTGCTGCAGCTCTGGTGTCCCCTTTATTACTCATGGCCTAGTTACCCCTGGTAGCATATACTAGGGATTACCAAGTCAAACACAACAGTTTTAGGAGACGGCACAGGCACTGGGATCTGGGCAGCAGACTCCAGTATATTATCAACGCCATAACCATCAGCATTTGGAGCAAAAAGTGGGGGTGACCATGCAAAAAGGGGGACTTTCCTACAATTCCCACCACCAACATTTCCTTACCAATGAGTTCCATGGAAGCCTCCTGGCAGGTTGTGTTTGTTGTGCCTGATGGTTTAGTGTCCCCTACCACCTCTGTGAAGAGGAGTTGCCTTGTGGCTTTGCCTCTAGCCATGTAAGTAGTCAGTATGTATCTAGAAGGGGAAAATAAGAAATATTTTGCTGCTCATAACGTGGTGTGCCCAGAAAGGAGAGGCAACTTCCCCTAGTCAGCACCAGTCTGTCTCTCTGTGTTAATCCGCAGGTGTGGGGAGTCACTACAACAAAGCAGAGCCAAAGTACTCTCCCAGGAGGTCTGGGTTGGTCTATTGCACTCAATTATTGTTGGGATGGCCTGCAGACTCCTCAGCAGTTAAGGCGGGAGTTTGGGGGGTCCGTATGACGATTACTGGCAATCACTTCAGCTTATGGGCAGATGATGGTTCTGACGTGTCGCTGCTGTATGCTTGGTAAGGAGATATACCTGGATCCATGTTGAAAGCAAGAGAGGAGAGGGATTGGCTTCAGCCCCACTCTAAAGCTCCCTGTATCTGCTGAGGAAGTGCTGGGCTAGCAGTAACGTGCCATTTGTGGTGCCCTAAAGCAATAGCAAGCAAGAGGGGTTCCAACAGGGTAAACAAACAGGACATTCAATCCCTTTCACTCCTATTTTCGGGGTCCCACATAATAGGCGGTGCAGTGTCTGAGCATGTTCTTGGCCAGGGGAGCTCTCCATTAATAGAAGGTGCACTAACATGGGATCCCGAGTGGTTGGGCAGCCTGAATTGATTCAGTGCAGGACCAGTTGAGGGCCTGTAGTGGGCAGCAGTGCTGGGGTGCCTCACACATCAGCCTCCCAAAGGAATCAATGTGTACTTCGTAGTCTCGGCCATCGTCATCCCCTAGGGTCAGTCATGGAGTAGAGCTCTCGGGTGCTCGGTCAGCACATCCTTTCACCTCCCAAGTCATGAGGCTAATCCCGATGTTCAGGAACATGTCCCTCCATGCGCTGCCAGCCATTGCTGTTGGCACCTGTGCAGCAGGCCACCGGGCTGCCCAAATGTGCTGCTCTGCCTTGAAGGCACTGACCACCATCACCAATAGATCTGGGACAGTGGCAATAGATCTCCCATCCCCCCTCTTTATAGGGTGGGTTGTTAGATGCGCCAATATCTCTGTTTGGGCGGTGTTCCTCCTCACGGGCCCGAGGAGCTCTACATGGAGGTGACCAGGTCAGTTGGCTGTCAGGCTCCGCCCTCCGTGAATAGGAGCCCTCCTTAAAGGGCCAATTCAGTATAGAGAGAAGACAGATCTCTACACAGTCCTGCATCTCTGACAATTATCAACACTACTCATTCTAGAATGTTGCCTTGTTTGATGATGTCAGCTCGCGTTTTGAGATGTGTTTTGACATTATACACAGGATTTCCACTTTAGTATCTTTCTCACTATTTCTTCTCCACTAACCTTCTGGCAGGTAACGAGCATGCTCATGCTAACCATGACCAAGTGACAATACATTGAAAGGTATTTTAAACATGGGATTCATTGACTAACAGCATGTCCCATTGCCAATATTTGGAGAAGTTAGGCTCATGACTGCTTTACGACCACTTGAGTATTAGCAAAGCTGTCATTTCCTGGTGGTAACCCCATGGAAGATTGACTTTTTAATTAAGTCAATCCATTTTTTATGATAGTCGTTATTCAAACCACATACATCGACACCACTCCTTATTGAAAGAGAGAGCGAGTGAATACAGGGACCATGTTAGTTATGTCTATGCCATTAAAGAGCAGGTGAATGTAGTGAAAACGGCACTAGTGTATGTGAAATATATTAGGATGGTACATCTGAACTGGGTACATGCTTCCTTTAAATGGTAGTAGTAGAGGGCCTCATATTTGGCCTGGATATCTTTTGTGGAAAAAATGTATGAGGGTTTAAGAGCAGACTGCTTCAAATATATATATATATATATATATATATATATCTTTTTTTTAATGGGGATTGGTTTTGTTGATTAATCAATTAATTAATCCAATTTTCGATATATTAATTTTAATGAATATTTATCATTTCATCTAAAGTTGTTTAAACCATATATGTGCACAGACAAAACTAATTAACTAACTGGGAAGGCAAGGCAGTGACCAACAACAAAGAAAAGTGGATAAGCAATTGGAGAAAAGTTTAACACTATGCTAAGACCAAGGAACTCTGGTATACATGAAAAAGAATTGAGAATGCAAGCAAGAAAAGGAGTGGAAGGTCACACATAGAACAAAGAACACTGGAGTGCAGGACTAGGAATCACACAAACAAGAGGGATCAGCAGTGCAAGAAGAAAAGGATTGGAAGTACAGAGCTACAGTATCAAAGAACAAGCAACAGACACAGAGGTATAGCAACAAGACTGGAAATGGAAATGGAAAATCAAATAGCAATGTAAATACAAAGCACACAGAAGCAATGAATAAGCCTTCAAGCAAAGCAGTATCCCAGCATTAAGATGGTTGCAAGAACTCTGAACACAGGGCTCACTGAGTTGGTATAGATGGCTGCTTAGGGGAGGAGCACAGATGAAGGAAGATAACCAAGTGAAAGCAATTATCAAGGTGCTGGAAATCAGTCCTCCATCTCAATACAGTATTTTAGAATGGGACTTGGAGAAAGAAAGGTTATAGAAGCCAGAAGGCACAAGAAGGGAAACGGAAACCAGGAGCAATTTGTGGATCAGACACTGATGAAAGTCCACAAACCATGTATGTATGATTTAGTGAATCCGTAGGGATTAGGAACCATGACAACACACAGGGATCCACCGCCAGTGTGATCTTTGCAAGGTTGAAGGACAGGAACAACTATAAGGACCATAATGCTTCAGAATGGTTGTGTGGAAATAAGGACTGGTTTGAGCTGTGGAGCAAGGTGTGTAATGTGTCTGTGAGTTTTGTGTGAAACAGAGGCCCACAGAGCCCTTATGAGCGTCACATTGTGGTGGGATAGCATCCTGACAACTCACCACACACACCTTTCCCTTAACTCTGCCTTACTAGTCAGTTTGCATTCCCAAAAGTGAGCTAAAACATCCTAATGGAAAACTTGGTGTAGAAAGTGCTATTAAGATCAAGACTGAAGCCTCCTTCTAAGGTAGCTCAGTAGGTGTGCTCAACACAAGTCGTTTAATTTGCAGGTGAAACTTTGAAGATTGTGTAAGGTTGCTAGTATACATCTCATTATTCAGTTCAACTGCTTTAATTCTCTTTGATTGTTACACAAAGTCCATTACTATCCTCCTTTAGTGCTCAGTTGTATATTAGAGTTGTATGTTAGAGATTGTGACTTTCTTTCTTGATTGGTCTCTATAAAAGTGTCCTAAAGCCGGGAAGGTGGGAGAACGGAAGACGTCTGCGTTGGTCTCTGCGAGGCAGTAAATGGCCATTTACTGCCACGCAGAGACCGACGCGGACGTCTCCCGTTCTCGCTAAGCTACTTGAAGTAATCGCTTCGGGTGCACCAATACAGATTCTTTCACCGGCTGGTGTAGAAGATCTCGAAACAAACACATTAGAGTTTACCTCTCCATGAATAGTTTTGGAGTCTGTCGACTGACATTCTCGCACCAATAAGGACCCACCGAAGAAAGCAAATACCCTTCGTTTGTGAATTCAGGCTGTCCTACCCCCTCCTTGTGTCCTGATGAAGACCTGGCATAGATCCATATGAATCTGCACTAAGATGTAGGGTTGAAACGTCGACGTTCTTTATGTAGATCTGTCCACACGAAGTTGCAACAAAAACAAGAAAATACTTAATCCGGTTGTGACTATTGTATTCTAAAGTGGACATTTTTTGCCTATTGTTTTGTCTATATTTATGAATACATGTCTATTGTTTTACCTTTGCACAGCACTTTGTCACCAGTCACGACCAATCACTAAATGTCCATACAGTTTATCTGTTCCCTTGCTTTGGACAGCAAAGTATAATTTGTTGATTGACTCTTTACAAGGTTTCCACTAAAGGTTGACCTTCAGAATTATATTCAGTAGTGAGTGTCTTCTTATATTCTCCCAAGGGAGATGTCTAGTAATATGTATTATGTACAGTGTTTCAAATTGATTGGGTCCCCTGACAGAACCACTATTATCGTTCACTTTCTAAAAGTGGCATTTTCAAACTCACAATTTAAAAACCACCTTTACTAAAAGATGTGTTAGTAAATCATGAGTTCAGAGAGCCTAAGCCCCGTTTCTCTATCTTGTCCCAATGGAAAGTTACACTTGTAAGATGTTACAGTGTAACTACAATGCTATCTTATGGGACAGACAGCCTTTCAATTGGGAGAAACGAAATTGGCAGTATTTCAATATCAGGACATTTAAAACACATCAGTGCATGTCCTACCTTTCATATATATGTACTGCACCCTGCCCATGGTGGTACCTTGGCACTATCTTAGAGGTGCCTTACATGTAAGAAAAGGGAAGGTTAGGGCCTAGAAAGTGGGTGCACTTGTCCAGTCTGCATGGCAGTTAAAAAACACATGCACAGACACTACAGCGGTACGTCTGAGACACATTTACTGGGCTAATCATGTGGGTGGCACAACTTGTGCTGCAAGCCCACTAGTAGCATTTTATTAACGAGCCCTGGCACAATCTGTGCACTTTACTAGGGACTTACTATTAAATCAAATATGCCAATCATAGATAACCAATCATAATCAAAATTTACACAGGGAGCACTTGTACTTTGACACTGTTCAGCAGTGGCAAAGTGCCCAAAGCATCTAAGCCAGCAAAAACGAAATCCATCACACAGTCATTCCGGAGGTAGAGGCAAAAATCAGGGAAAGCCACACCAAGGATGCCAAGTCTAACAGTATCTGTCATAGGACATCCCAGCTGGTTACATGGATAAGTACAAATATCTCCTTGGTCAGAAAAGGAATTGTGGAAGAGCCAAGGCGCTCAAACCCCAATGGATCAAGGAGTAATTTAATGACGATACCAGATGACAAACCATTTCTGAAAGGGAAGTAGAAAAAGAATGCTGTCTGTCAGAGAGGTGTACCAATTATGCGTTTGTTGAAAAGCCAGTGCCACTTCCAACATTATTCCTTGACACCACAGACACAGCAAAACCTTCTACACCTACCTTTCTCTGACTTCATACTTTTTATATCCCACACACGTTAAAATACAAAAAAGGGTATCAGCAACTATATCATTGAAGTCAATGAACTAGGGAAAAATGGGATACTTCCCCAACTTTCAGTTCAGGGACTCAAATTTCAGCGACAACCAGTTCATTGTCCGCCTTTCAAACTCGTGTTGCACCATCAGTCCCACAGAGCCAATAACTAAAGACCTTTTAATACCAGGAAAAGACAAGCTAGGGGACGTAGAAACAAACATCCTACCAGTAAAATGGAAAAAGCCTGTCCTACTAACAGACTATGACCCTGTTATCCTGCCCCCCACCTTCAGCACCATAAAAGCAATGAGCATAATCGTCCCTCTCCCATTTTAGCAGAGGATAACAGGACATAGATAAAAGATGAGAGATATATTTTGTAGAATGGCTACAGTATACTGTGTTAAGGTTCGATACCCAGTATTCAACAAGTGCATGAAAACCTTTGTTTTTCAGTCAGCTGATAGAAGAGGTTGAGATTCCTATAAAGAAAGTGATTGTATGTGCTTGGTGACTGCAAAGAAACCGATAACCCTCTAAACCCTGAAAGGAGGGATCAACAGTGGGAGTTTTATACTAGCCTAGATTAAAACTGAACTGATGGGTCAGGAGAAATAAGTTCAGAATTTTAGCCCTCTGCTAGATATAACCTTAAGCTTGCCTCAAGGAGACTGAAAATGTTTCATCCATCTTAGGAATGCTTATTTTGACTTCTCGGGCTGAACAAAACGTAAGTGTTTGCTTAGGTAATAGATTGGTCTGAATTTCGAACAATATAAACGCCTTACTGTAGTGTAGTTCCTATATTCCCAATAGGCTCTGCGCATTTGAATAATATATCCTATAGGTTAGACGTAGGACTGAGGTCTACTAGGTCTCTATCAAATATATTAGACTTAATTGTGAGTGCCAGCTAGCTCAGAGGTCACTAGAAACTTTCTCGAATTCACAAGAAGGGATTAGTTTCTGACAACCGCATAAACATGACAACTTTGTTTCCCCAAGATAAAACTGATCATCAGAGTCGTGGAAACAATAGATAGATATTTTACTCAGTCAATCGTGCATGCTTCGTTTCACCAGAGGTGCAGAGAAATAGAGAGACAAGCGTTTTCAATAAAAGTATTTATTGAACAGTCTTCTTTCTCAAGCATGGGAAATGAACTGCTACAATCGTAAAACTGGTTGTAAAATATAATGCATACAGTATAAAGAGTAGAATAAAATAATACTGTAAGAGAATTGTATGGTTCCTAAACCATAGATAAATACATACATAAATAACAGAGGCTAAAAGTACTCAACTGGTTCTTCTAAAATACGCCTACCCCAATGTACCTAACCTAATCTTGGTATGAGGGAAGAAGTAAGTGAGGTGTAGTATACATGTAGTATTCTTTTGCCAAGAATCTGTCCAAGATTTCTCTTAGGGTCTTATCAGCTCCGTACCTTAGTTTGGAACGACAAAGGTCAGGCTCAGGACTCGATTTCCAACAACCCGCAAGGGTTGCTTGGAAACACTGGAGCTGGATTTCTCGGCATGAGGAAAGACAGCGTCTTTCTCAGTGCGTCTGCTGGAGGGTTCGCTTCCTTCGGCACTTGCAGTAGCAGGGCGCGTTGGGCAAGTAGATTGTCGAACTGCTCCAAACCACCGTGTGTTTGCTAAGGCAAATGTGGGCATATTTATACCTCGAAGTTCCCGAGTTTGACGTAAAGGTGGACATAATAAGGTCATTAAAGACTCTCAGTTCTTTGAAAACTCCATGAGTTCTTGGACCAGTCGGTTCTCAAGCAAGGGAAAATCCCTAGCTGCAAAGCCGAGTTTTCCAAGAAATCGTTGTAGATTTTCGGAACTACTGGAAGTAGCCCTGCCGTATTTGGACTGCATGAGCTATGACTAAATATGGTTATGATTCTTATGCCTATATAAGGATATAGTGCTTAAAAACAGCTCCAAAATGCAACAGTGTGAACACAATGACGGGCCTCTACCTCATAGCAAGGCGGCTACGTTTGAGAGCAGCAGGAGTGAGGATTTGGAGACGGGAAGAGTGGGTGTACAGACTGCGTGTCACATTGTTCCAATTGATTGAACCAGAAATCATAAAAGGTACAGGCTGCACCCACATATCATCCTTGACCTCATACGGGACCTGAAACCATATCTTGAGCATCAGACACCAAGGGCGCACGCAATACCCACCAATGTACAGGTGCTCTGTTTCCTGCACCTCCTGGCCTCAGGAAGTTACCAGGGTGTGATAGCCGCAGTAGGTGGTGTGTCGCAGAGCTGCCTATCCAGATTTTTCAACACCTTCCTGGACGCCATGATGGACCGAATGCATCATTACATAACCTTCCCCAGTACACAGGCGGAGCTGCAGAAGACCAAGCTGGATTTCTACCAAATGGCACAGTTCCCACACGTCATTGGCTGCGTCGATGGGACCCACATACCAATCTACCCACCTGCAGCAACAGAATACATTTATCGCAACCGCAAATCCACTCACTCCATAAATGTGCAGGTCATATGTGATGCAAAATTCATCATAACTGACATTGTGGCAAAATTCCCAGGGAGTACCCACGACTTGTACATATTCAGGAACAGTGGTATCCATTCACGTCTGGCTGCTGGTGAATTCGTAGAAGGATACCTACTAGGTATATCAATGTCACACACCCTGATGTATTCCTTGGCTCAACCTATTGGTGACACAAATTAATGGCACTTTCATTTGCATTTAGGTGACAGCGCATATGCCCTCCGATCCTACCTACTCACACCATACCTCAACCCAACCACACCAAGGGAGAGGAGATACAATGTGGCACATAAGAGCACACGCAACATGGTGGAGCACACCTTTGGACTGTTTAAAAGCAGATTCTGTTGCCTCCACAAAAGTGGAGGTGCACATCAGTACTGACCCATCAAATGCTGCAAAATAATTGCAACATGCGCAATGCTCCATAATCTAGCCACCAAAAAAGGAACAGCAGTGGAACTAACTGACTCTGAGGACGAGGGCGAGGACAATCCCCAGCCAGAGCCCTGCGCAGCTGGTGTTGCAGTAAAACAGGATGGGAGACACAGACGGGCAGAGATAACGTCCAACTATTTCTGAGTGAGTAACAACACAGAGCAAGTAACAGTTTTTGTGCCATGGTGTTTAATCAGCACACCACCAGGATTGGAAGCAGTGTCCATAAAGACACGGGTTACATCACCCATCTAATGATTTCCAAATAGCAGTTGGACCTATTTTCTGCGCCCACGTGCTGCATGTGCACGTTCCCTGGCCACACTGTCTGTAGTGTCAGATTGTTCCTGGGCAGTGCTGTGGCGTTCCCTGCGCCTCCTGCCCTCGGTGGGAGAGGGCGTAATGCTACCACGGCTGGTAGCCTCCTCACTGTCCCCCCTTCCATTGTGGCCGCCTTCACGTTCTGCAGCAGTTCTAATGCAGAGGTCATCGAGACCATGCCCCTGAGCACGTCCCTGCTGCAATGCGCCATCTCCTCCTGCATGGCGATAGACCTGCGACACATGAGGGAGGTAGCAGTGGCCAGCCGGTTCACTGCCTTGGTACAGGCCTGGAGTCTCTGTCTCTCCCTGTGCCTACAATGACGGTCCTGCTCCAACTGGCTGCATAGGTTGTCTACAGAGGTTGCAATTCCCATCATTCCCTCACTCATGTTGTCGCCCATTAAACTAATGCCCTTTTCAATCCTGCACATGTTTGTTCATGTTGGCCACCTCTCTGTTCAATGTTTGCATCTCCCTCCATTGCAGGCGCTGGATCTTGAGCATGTTGCCTTCCAGTCCAGCGAACACACTTTCTTCCTGTTCGGAGCCTTGAGGACTGGCTGGCTTTGCCCTGCGGCATCTTGATGAAGTGTGGGCACCCTCAGATGGAGTACCAGCCCTCACTATGTTGCCCTCCTCATGGACTGGAGACTGTTGGCCCCCTGTGCCCTCCTCCTCCGACTCCTCCATCTGCTGGAGGGTGGCCACGGCATGCCTCCTGCCTGACTGTGGTGGTGGTGGTTGTGATTGTTGCAATGGTGATTGCGTATGAGGAGATGGCGTTCCCTGGCGCTGTGGTGATGTCGGTGAAGGAGTAGTTGGTGGTGGTGGTGGTTGTGCGGAGCTTGTGTGCCCTGCAGGCAACCTCTCTTCATCATGTTGCCTCCCCTCTGGCCTGGCTGTCATTGTTCTGCTCCCCTCTGCAGCACTGCGAGATGTCTCGCCTGTAATGACAGAATGTAGATGTACTCACTTATCTGGCTGCATTTGCATTGCATTAAACATCATGCCTAAAGATCTCAGTGACTGTCCTGAGCTTTCCAATTACTTTCACATGCTATTGTTTTTTCTAGGCTGACTGTCCTATACATCAGTTCCCTAGGACTACATCTCCCACAATGCATAGCAGGTAATGAGTGAGACATGAAGTGGAGTGGGAGCCCCCATGCCACTATGCGGATTGGGGTTGGGGAGGGGGTAGGATCGCATGCTGGGCAGGCATCCTACCTTGTTTCCTTGCCGCTCTGGCAGAGCTGTCTGCATCTCCCACGCCACTCACACTCTCCGCCTGGAGGGTGGACTCTACCATCAGTTCCAGTGGTGTTGGTGCAGGTGCTTTGTTCTTCCCTCCTCCAGTTTTGCCAGCCTGCCTCTGCCTCTCAGCCATCCTTGCCTTCGCCGTCTTCTTGAGGTCATACCACCTCTTCTTGATGTCCTCAATGGAACGCTGGGTGACACCAATTGCATTGATCTTGCTCTGTATCCCACTCCAGATCTGTCTCTTCTGAGACTCGGGCACATGGAGGGACTGCTTCCCAAACAGCTTGTCGTGGTCCTGACTCACATCCTGAATTAGCCCCTCCAGCTCCTTCTCGCTGAACTTCATCTTCCTTTCCTTTCAGTTGCCTCCTTCTCTCCCTCCTGGCTTACCATTTCAAAGGTTTTTTTGTTTTTTTCTGTAGCTGTGAGGATATGTAGCTCCTGGCTCCTCAGCTCACCTGCCTGCCTCACAGGCAGCTCCAGGTTCAGTGCAACTGCCTGGGTGTGGCCACTTCAGTTTGGGAGGTAATTGGATGACACAGGATTGGCTGATTCATCAAATTACGAATTTTTGAATTACCGAATCGGTATTTACCGATTCGGTAATGGATTCGGTAATTCCGAATCGGTATTGCTGTTTAGTTGTTTTTTTTTACCGATTTATTCTGATTCGGTATTTTTTACCGATTTTTAGCGAATAGGTAAATGTTACCGATTTTTTACGTACATCGCATTCTCCGATTTCTTAATACCGAATCGGTAAAATTCTGTATTAAGGAATCGATATTCATGGTTTACCTACATATGGCCCTAAGTCGTCAAGGCTGGCAAAGTAATCGTCTACCACAATAGATGAAAGTTCAACCACTTCATTAAGAAGATCAATTGTACACAGATGTGAAGCATCGCCGTCAGTGTCAGCCACGTTAGCAATGTTCATAGCAGATGGTACCTGTGTGCCTGTCGGTCCGCGTATCTCACCTCCAGTTTGATTTGCCGGTGAGATCTCAATGAATGTTGTCATCAGGATTGGTAGCCGTTGGGGGCAACACAACACATGAGCCGTTACCGGACCCAGTAATGCGTCAACATCCGTTGGCATAGCCGATGGTAGTGTTAGACAGATATCTAACACGCATTTCTCTCCACAACGCAGTCATCGTAGAACAGGTAAGATGCAATCTTGCCAGATTGGTCTGAATGACAGGAACCATGTGGTATTCTCTCAAACGAGCCAAGCCAAGGATCTGTGATATTCTGTCACGATACCTCGTGGTTTGGAGCGCATTCTCCATGCTGACTTGGGTATCACTGGTGGCCGGATTTGCCATAACAGAGCAGGAGGAATAAAAATGAGATCCCTGCTACGAGTCCCAAAGTGAGAGGCAGGCCGCCAAACACAGAGTGCACGAAGTTAGGATAAATGCCCAGGACTGCTTTAAAGGGTGCTAACAGTCCCAAAAAAATGGTCTTAAATACATGTACAATACCACTGGTATCAGACATGTTTAAGATACGACCTAACATTTCTGCGAAATGTATTGGGCAGTTTGTTGATAATGCATGTATCTCTGCAGAGGACCTTGCAACTTGCAGATCATACGTCTCTTTGGACGAGGTCAGTGGCACAGTTTTTTTTAAAAGAATGGCTTTCATTCTGCTTAAAGTATCAGTTCGTATAGAAGAGATATTCAGTGAAGGCCATAGCGGCGACTCCCCGTCTGTCTTGCTTTTAGGAAAAAATACTTGCATACAACAAGTGACCATGGCTGACACACTAACCAGGTAGCCTATTCCTGGCATCATTCCACAACAGCTGTGATCATTTAACATAATGTAGCTACCATTGGAAAGCTGCCTAAAAATTGGATCTATCACTGCTGTCGGCGAACCTTGCAGGTGGCAAGAAAGGTTATTGGAAGAACCCTCGCAGGCTCCCTGTAAACTAATACCTTAACATAACAGTGTACCGCTGAGTGATTTTTTACAATTTTTACCACTAAGAAATACCTCCTTTCCCTCACTCCAACATTTGTGTGTGTATGGTAAATACCAGGTCGACTTAATGTATTCTTTACCCAACCTTTCATACAGGCCTGCTGGTATGTGTTTTAAGCAATATTGAAACCGGAAAATCGTCACTAGTACCGTGATGGTGCCATGTATTATCCATTCAACCGATGGTTTCTCAGAAACGATCAAAGGTAATCTCTCCAGTTTTTCTATGCTCAGCACCGTATAGTCTGCTCCCCTCTGTGCCAACGAGATTTGTTTATCTGTAAGGTTAAACACAGTAAACAATGACGTGGTGTTGATTAAATGACCAAGGCACATAGCCAGAACAAAGGTTTTGCAACGTCCAGCCTAACAGCATTATAGAACGTAATTGAGACTGGCCATGTTGTAACATTAGCAAGTCCTGTTCAATTTTGTCAATGGCAGAGGATACAATGCTGTCCAAATAATATATTCTGGACGACAGAGTTGTTAACCCATTGTCAACTACAGAGAGTGATTTCTCTAAATTATTCCGATCAATTCCTCGCATTCTTTCAGCTGTTTCCATTTGCGTGACTTTCCATGCTTCATTGTATGCAACGTATATACCGGCGTGTATGGAACGTTTATGACGTGGATTACGAGGTCCCAGTAAGAATTCTCGCAAATCAACGCCATCTTTAAGCAAAGATAAGTGTTGTTTTATTTCTGGAAGTGTGGATCTCTGCAGCCACTCAAGGCATAGTTTTCCTACACTATAAGTTGTTATTATTCCTGGATGTTGTCTTTGGATATATCTTGGATCTGGCCAAGCTACTGTAAACCCTTGTGTTTTGTTCAGGAATCTATCTTGACAGTTATTCGTGTCTGTGGGCCAGATTAACCATTTTTTCCAATCAGGATGTGTTCTGTTTTGTAGTAAAATGTACTGTACGTCTACCTCCTCATCTGTAGTTAAATTACTATCAGGTGTGGGTTTAGGTATGGGCAGTTTGTTTAAATCTTTTATCTTAGCCAGGCCAAGACAAGATGTCTGTTGAACAGTTTCATTTAAGAACAGTATTTGTTCTGGGATGATGCAGGCTCTAAACAATGCTTCTAAACTTTGTACCTGCCAGTCCTTTGTGCCCCAGACAGTTTTTGTCTCAATGTTGTCTTTCCAAAAGTCAAAGCCTAAGGTGGACAACTGAGCATAAAAGGCCGCAGAATAAATTTGGTTAGTATTTGTCAACATACTTTTCATGCCTGTCTTATTAACATTTATAAAGTAAAAACTTTCTGGGTTTGTAACATTAAAACCTGTAAAATATGGACATTTTCTTAAAAATGTCTTGGAACTACCTTTTGGAGGTGTTGGGCAATGTTCCCATTGATTATAAGTTAAAACATTTCTAGGGTTTGCAGATTTGCGCAAGTAATGATGACCAAAATGATTTAAACAATACATTTCTTCATAATTTGATGAACCTTCTAAGTATTCAAGTTTTGTAAATTGTGCCTACATTTCTAAGTCTGCAACCATGTTATTAACAGTCTCAAAGTCCAAATCATAATAAGAAATTGTGCTGGGTGAAATGAAATCACTCAAGGAACCCTTAAATTGGTGTGGAATTTCCAGCAGCTCGACAGGGCCATAAATGTCATAATCAGTTCTACCCCATGCTATTCCATCAGGTAGAGGAACCGCTGTGATGTTCACTGATAACAGGTCTCGTTGTTCACGATAAGATGATTTGTGTGGCTTCAGAAGCAAGTTGATGTTCTTACTTGCTGTGTCCATTTTACTATATTTTCCATCTATCAGCTTTCCCAAACTTAAAACAAGAATGAGCCATAGCAGGAGAAAAAGTACACCTAACACAATCCAAAATTCAACCCATGGTGAAACTAGATATGTATTTGCAAGCTGGTGACAAAGTTCAGTTAATTGTTCCTTGAAATTTTTATTTGCTGGCGTTGTTTCTGGCTCACTGGGATCCTCAGAAAAGTTATCAAAGTTGATAAAATAGCCAGAAGCAGTTCTGTCAAATGTTGGTATTGCATCCGGTTTATTTGAAATTGCTGGAGCTGCTTGTCCCCTAGACATGTTTGTATAGTCAGATGCTACATCATTCTAGACGGGAGTGTCTTGACGAACTGTTATTTGGGTTTCAAGAGGCACAAGTTCCATGGCTTTATTGCATAGTCCTTCTTTTCTTACTGCAGAATCTTCAAAGGTGATGAGTCTTTCAGTTTGAACCTCTTGGATAGTAGCAAGATTTGGTCGTCTGCTACATCTTGGGAGCCCACTGGGCCTACTACTTATTATCGGCCACATGGCGTGGTTTTTACCAGGTCAATTGATACGGACCGGTTCTTCTTTCTTCCAGCAAGGGGCGGAAGTAGCACTGTTCTTGATCCGTGGATTGCTAGTACAGGTACTGGTTTTCTGTAAGAAGGCCAAAATTCCTTCTTGTCCTCTATTTTCTCCATGACCAGATCCCCCATCTTTGGAATCCAGACAGGTCTTGTTGGGACAGGTGTTTTTTTTCAGTGTTCGTTGGCTTTTCACTGGTGTTGCTTAGACTTCTTCTTGTTTCATTTAAGTCCTGTAAAACAGCCAAACGATTTTTGATATCAAATGGTTTTTGTTCCACCACTGAAGTGTGACGATCGAGGTCTTCAACCAACATTCTAGTACCAAAAAGGATTTCATATGGAGTGATTCCACCCAGAGAATTTCTTGGCAGGTTATTAAGACTACGTTGGACATTTATTAAATGTTTGACCCACCCATCACCCGAACCTAATACCTTAGCTGTTATAGATTGCTTTATGTCATGGTTTTTTCTCTCCACAACCGAATTTTCCTCAGGATGGAATGGACTCGAAAATCCCAATGCAACGCCCAAGCTGGCCATGGCCTCCTTCTAAGCTTTGGAGCTAAACGCAGGACCCTGGTCAGAATGTAGCGTGGCGATTGCGTATGTGCCGATAAAGACTCGCAAATTTTTTATAACAGTTCGAGCATCAGCCGAGCACTGAGGCCACATCCAAATGAATCTTGAGCAGGAATCCACTGCGACCATGATATATTTATAGTTGCCATCCCTCTGTAAGGGACCACAGTGGTCCAGGTAAATGCACGCTAATGGTTTATCTGAAATTAGAAGGGGCGTGTGTGCCGGGCGTTTCACTGTTGAAATTTTAATGTTCTGGCAGATTTCACATTCCAAAACATAGTTTCTGGTTTGTTTCCTCATGCGTGGCCACCAGTATAGTTGTTTTAATAATGAAACTGTGGCGGAAACACCTGCGTGTGCAGAGGCAAGCCCTTCATGTGCTGCTAAGATTAGTCCTAACCTGTGTTCCATGTTTTGAATTACTCTATCCCCCACTCCAGGGATTCAAGCATAAGGAACATTATTTGCATCAGTTATATATGAGTACTTGAGTGGAAAGCCCTTTGGAAGCATTTTACTATTGTCTTGTACTGAGGCAGTGACTGCTTGCATTATTTCGATGTCTATTTTTTGTTTTTGAACGAATTATTGCAGCTACGGAAGCCGGTTGTACAGCTGCCTTCGCGGCTTCATCAGCCAATGAATTCCCTTCAACGTGAACGCCATCACGCTGATGCCTCAGTGTATGGATCACGTGAGTCTTTTGTAGTTTTGTAAAAGAACTACTTGTTTCCAAAGCATTTTATGCTTGATTGTGCCACCTTTTGCGTCTTTGAAACCGTTTTGTACCCAATTCTGCAAGTATTCATTGTAAGACTGGACGCAGTAATACGAATCGCACACTATGAGTGAGTGTGGGGAATTCGCGATCGGTATTTTCAAGCGCCATCTTGAAAGCCTGTAGTTCAGCTCGCTGAGCTGTACAGTCTCCTAGAGATTGAGTTTTTGTGACCATGGGTCGGAATTTACCATTGCGTCAGCGACCTTTAACAATCGCGCATGCTACACTATAAGCTTGTTTACCCCCAATTGCGGACTGTGCTGATCAGTCTGTATATATTATACAGCCGTAATGTTCTAGAGGTAGAATTTCAGTAGGCAGAGGACATTCTTGTTCGTATTGGAGAAATTCTTGTGTTTTCAAGTAAGGGTCAAAAACGTATTCAACGTCTGTTGCAGCAAGAGAATTAACCCATTGTATCCATCTTGGATGTAGAGCTTTTGCATTTGGAATGCTTGCCTTCGTAACTGCCTCTAAGGTGGGTACAGGTGTAACGACTTTAATGCATTTACCCTGTGCGAGGGCTCTCTCCTTTGCTACTGCAGTTTGAACCGCTGTCATAATTTTTTCTGTTGAAGTGAATTTCATTTCAGCTTGTGTGTACAAGTGTGATTTTTAAGCTATTGGTACCTTTTCACCTTCATTAAAGGTTAGGTATGTGAATCCGCATCTCCCTGGGATGATTCGATTACAAGGTTGCGTACATTGTGGCGTGTTTGTAAGTGTGTTGTTGCCAGCATGTCTGTTTGTACTAAACGCAAAATTTCTGTGTGTTTTTGAGTCCAATTAGTATGTTTGAAATCAGGTTTGATTAGTTCATAGAGAGGTTTAACCCTTTCTGCGTAATTCCGAAGTTTAGGAATCCTAGAATTGACTGTAAGTTTTTCAGCATTTTTGGAGGTTGGTGCAGCGCACATTTTTCTAAAAAGTTGGCTGTTAGGCTTTTGCCCTCACTTGAAAGTTTGTATCCCAAGAATAGGACGTTGAGGTGGGCAATTCTTGATTTTTTTAAAGTTGAATTTATACCCTTAAGAGGCGAATCCAAGTATTATGGTGGTCACCCTGTTCAAGTGCCTGTCCAAATCATCATCTGTAAGATAGATGTTATCCACATAAGATAATGCCTCATCATCATACGTTTGTAGTAACTCTGTTACTCTGGCTGAAAATAATCCTGGACTATTCTTGAATCTTCGGGGGAGACGGCAAAATTGACGCTGTGTCCCCATTATTGAGAAAGCTGCCAAATACCTGCTTTCTGGTGCGATATTTTGACAGAAGAAACCGTTTGAAATGTCTAATGTCGTTTTTTATTTTTTGCGAACAATGTTATTCACTAGTGCTGCACTGTGCGCATTCTGTACTGCAAAAGTTTTGCAACAAGAGGTTAAATGTCTGTAATCCAAAACTAGACGATATGATTAGTCTGGTTTAGAGACAGGAAACTAAGGATTGTTCATGGACGAGGTACATGTTTCAATAACCCCCTGGTATTGAATTTGATCTAAGATCTCCCTGACTTGTTTTTTAGCTTCCTGCTTTACTGGGTACTGCCTCTGAGCAGTAGGTTGAGTTTTGAACTGGATTTTATGGCGAGGAGAGTCCTCATCCCATCCCACATGATTTTTATATAATGCTGGAGCCTGGGCCACAGCCCATTTTCTGGCATAGGTATATTTTTTATGAATAGGAATATGGTTTGAGAAGGCTGGCATAATCATTTCTTCGCCATGTGGGCACTCCCTGACAAATTCAGGTGGCCAGTCTTTTTCAGCCAGAAGGAGGTCATAACCGTTAGATAGTTTTTCCCAAAGAGTGCTTTTATTTTTCAGGTTATGTCCCCCTCTATCCGGAGTGTTACTTCATATAACTTATGTGGTACACTAACCCTGGTGTCTGCAGTTTCAACCTGAATGCATTCATTCAAATCCACTGTCTCCAGATGATCTATCTGGATCCTGGGAGCTATGGTGACTTCTGCTGCGCTGTCCAGCATTGTCTGGGTCCACTTTCTGTTCTTGAGTTGTGTCCTCAAGATCCTCGGCATGCCTGATTTTAATACTTGCTACCTTCTTTTTGGAGAATTGAGTTTTCTTATTTTTTGGAACGTGCTGATCGTCTTTGGACTTCACGCGTACTTCTTTGTGTTCTGATCGTCCTCTTCTTTCGGATTTCTGCGAGGAAGTCTGAAAGGTACGAGAGGATCGTGTATCAGTATCTTGATATCTATCGGGTTTTCTTAAATTATCCCTATTTCTAAGGTTATACCACTTTTCAGAGTGGTGTTTTTGAGGAGATCTACCTCTGGACTGAGAATGCTTCTCTTTAGGAAGTGACTGTCTATTACTCTCCCATTTCTTTTTAGTAGTAGTTAGATTGTTTTCGATAAAAACTTTTTCAGGATTTTCTGTTAATTCTGGTTTTACAGGTTTCCCTCCCAAACTATCTCTTCCTAGTTCTACATAGGATTTTTCAGCAATTCTGGGAAGTTCATACGGTTGCTCAGTAATATACAGTTCTTTTAATTTTTGGCGGATTGCCACCGATGCGGCTTCACCTTTATTGTTAGCTAATAGAATAGCCGAGACCTGTTTGAAATCTTTGAGTAATTTCATATCAAGATTCAAAGCTGGTTCTAGACCGTATTCATTTTGAATCTGTCTCAGAACGTCTGGTATCACCGCCATAGACTGCACCCCTTGTGTTTTTGTGTAGATTGAAGCAAACACTGTACCCCAAGTGTCACAGTCCTCCACGTGTGGTGCAATCCCCATTGGTAAACAGATTGTTAGAATCCTGTGTTTCTCATGAGGTGTACTATCAGGAAATACTGCCTCTATTTGAGTAATTTTCTGGGCTAACCAGAATGGAATTTGTTCCCTTTTTGCGGGCAATTTACCGATGACTGACTGTATAGTCTGTGGTGTGATTTTGTTTGTGTTTCCCTGATTAGGGGTGTGCTGTGGAATTCTTATAGCAGGTTGGACTGTCAGAGTCTGCATGACAAAGTCAAAGTCAAAAAGTTTTTATTTGCTTTGGTACTCCACTGAGGACCACAAATTTAAAAAACAGTTTACAAGTAAGCATAATCATTAATATAATACTAAAAAAGATTTCAAGAATTTGTAAAAATTATAGCAAACCCATTCATTAGTCGGATATTTACATAATTGTACTAAGCCGTTTACTGTAGTAATATTGTATTTCTGATAAAGAGGTTCAAGATATCTTTTACGCGCTTTAACAACAGTTGCATGTGGACATACAAATATGATATGCACAATATCTTGATCACCACCTAAACAGAAGCTACAGATAGAGGAATCACCTAGTGACCATTTTGATATGTAGGCGGAAACAGGTAAAATGCCTAAGCGCAACATAGCAATAGATCTTCTTGCACCATGGGTTAGACAGAACCCTAGATACGGTCTTTTTTGCTTATATTCCAGCGACTCCATGTAAATTTTGTATGTAGATAACTTACTACAATGCATAAAGTCAAGGTCATAACTTAGCCTCGGAGTAAAGATAACTTACTACAATGCATAAAGTCAAGGTCATAACTTAGCCTCGGGAGTCTGCATGACATATTGTACCAATTGTCTATGTATTTTAATTAATTGTTTTATCTGAGCTAACAGTTCTGGACCTGTCATTTGTTCTATGGCAGGATGTTGTGTATAGCTGGCTAGTACCGGCCATGTTGCTCCTGGTCTACCTAGTGGACCGAGCCTGGTAATGTGATTTTGATGTTGTAGGGTGCCTTTAAACCAGAGCTGATGCTCTTGGTAAGTTAGTGGAATTTCAACGTCCTTAAAAGGAGCGTATTCTGCTGGAGGTTCCTCCATCTTGTAAAAGTGGAACACATGTGTTGTTGGATTTGCTTGTGGAAAGATAATCCATGAATAGAATACCTCTGTCTGCCGATATTCATGTGCCTCTATGACAAATATGACTCTACCATCTCTTGGTGATAGGCCATTTTCGATAAGCTTTATAGCTATGGCTTTCCGCACATTTTCCGAGATGTTTAATAGCATCCACGTCCTCTTCATTGAACCCTGTTGTGTCAAAACCTGGTCGAGCTGCTGCTGCAGCTCCACCGCTTCGTTTTCAGTCATTTTGTTGACTGAAACTTTGCAGAGCAAGTTTCAAGGAAATAAAGATAAGGTGCACAATATTTTGGAACACTGTATCCTTCAACGTTGAACAAAACCAAAACTAATAGATAGGATTTTTCGTCCTACTCAGTTTATGGGGGATATTTTATGCTTTAACCCACTCCAGAAGTCTATTGGAGTATTTATGGGAAAAAGTGGTCTCTGTGAAAAGCACAACTGAGTTACTCTAGTATCTAGCGTTAAATTAGTGCCTTACCAAACGTTGGGCGCCATGTAGTGTAGTTCCTATATTCCCAATAGGCTCTGCGCATTGGAATAATATATCCTATAGGTTAGACGTAGGACTGAGGTCTCTATCGGATATATTAGACTTAATTGTGAATGCCAGCTAGATCAGAGGTCACTAGAAACTTTGTCGAATTCACAAGAAGGGATTCGTTTCTGACAACCGCATAAACATGACAACTTTGTTTCGCCAAGATAAAACTGATCATCAGAGTCGTGGAAACAATAGATAGCTATTTTACTCAGTCAATCGTGCATGCTTAGTTTCACCAGAGGTGCAAAGAAATAGAGAGACGGGCGTTTTCAATAAAAGTATTTATTGAACAGTCTTCTTTCTCAAGCATAAGAAATAAACTGCTACAATTGTAAAACTGGTTGTGAAATATAATGCATACTGTATAAAGAGTAGAATAAAATAATACTGTAAGAGCATTGTATGGTTCCTAAACCATAGATAAATACATACATAAATAACAGAGGCTAAAAGTACTCAACTGGTGCTTCTAAAATACGCCTACCCTGACGTACCTAACCTAAGCTTGGTATGAGGGAAAAAGTAAGTGAGGTGTAGCATAAATGTAGTATTCTTTTGCCAAGAATCTGTCCAAGATTTCTCTTAGGGTCTAATCAGCTCCGTACCCTAGTTTGGAATGACGAAGGTCAGGCTCAGGACTCGATTTCCCAACAATGAGCAAGGGTAGCTTGGAAAGACTGGAGCTGGATTTCTCGACAGGCGAAAAGACAGCGTCTTTCTCAGTGCGTCTGCTGGAGGGTCGGCTTCCTTCGGCACTTGCAGTAGCAGGGTGCGTTGGGCAAGTAGATAGTCGAACTGCTCCAAACCACCGTGTGTTTGCTAAGGCAAGTGTGGGCATATTTATACCTTGAAGTTACCGGGTTTGACGTAAAGGTGGACATAATAACGTCATTAAAGACTCTCAGTTGTTTAAAAACTCCTTGAGTTCTTGGACATGTCATTTCTCGAGCAAGGGAAAATCCCTAGCTGCTGAAGCCGAGTTTTCCAAGAAATCATTGTAGATTTTTGGAACTAGTGAAAATATGCCCTGCCGTATTTGGACGGACTGAGCTATGACTAAATATGGTTATGATTCTTATGCCTATATAAGGACATAGTGATTTATACCTATATAAGGGCATGAATCGGGAAATTTACAATAGAGTCCTAAAATGGTTCACAACACCCACTCCACTGTGTGAAAAATAAGCCAGGGCCCCACCAAAGTGACCTGCACTACACATGTAGACCTTACGCGCCAGAGGCTTCAACTCTCTATATGGTTTCAATGTTTCCTGTAGCCTTTGATGTGTGAACTGCTACCTTCACAATGACCACAGTCTCCATCGTGCTCTTCTCTACTGCTGAAATCTCCCGATTTCACCTCTTCCCCTGTGACAAGAGTCATAACAACAGAGCCCAAAAGTGATCAGCGGGTTTAAGGTAGTGCACAGCAAAGATGACAGTAATAGCTCCTGTTTGGCCTGGTTTTTGGTGGAACCCAGATGTCCTCCAACTATCAATTTAGCCTCAGTAAAAACTTCTGTGCAGGCTGAAATCTTTCATTAGCCAGTCGGGTAAAGGGCAGGAGCTCAGCATTCTAAGGCTGAACTTGAACTCTTTTTTTCCTTAATATTTGCAGTCTGATCACATAAATCGTCCAGAGGACAGAGTGAACCATTTTAACATGAGTGAAGTACCTTTTCAAATGATGATCTTGTTCAATTAAGTGGAAGAGATGCCTGGAGAAGCAGGTGGATCTGAAAAGTTGCAAAGAAGAAAGGTAAGGTCTTATCTAATAAAATACAGTTCACACAAATGGCTCCATTCTGACTTTTGGCGGTGCTGGGGCCAAGAGTTGCTGCCACCTGCCTGCCAGATTACACGTTTTTTGTAGACTGGCGGGTGGCAGCGTGGCAGTTCCCTCTGTAGTGCCTTTGAAAAAGGCACCACAATGGGAACTCCTCACAATGTTCCTTGCACGGTATGGACTGAAAAGTCCATGCCATGTAGGAACTTGTGTGCATACACACGCAGGACACATGTTGTGCCCCTCTGTGTGCATACACTGTGCGTAGAGGCACAAGAGGTCCCAGTAGGGCCCCTTTGTTTCCTCTCTCTGCCAGGGTTTTCATGGTGTTGGAGCCGCCATAAAAACCCTGGCGGATATGAAACTCGTAATATGCTTGGTGGGATCACAGCGGTTCTGTCATGCATATTGCAGCCTCTGACCGACGCACCACTTCCAGGGAATTATGGTTCCCTGGAAGCGTCAGCGGTCCCAGGGTGGTCCGACTGCCAAACTCGTAATGGGGCGGTCAGACCACCGGTGCAGTGGTAGCTGGACTGCCACAGCTATGCCACCATGAGTCTGGTGGTTCTTGGAACTCTAGACTCGTAATTTGCCCCAAAGTGATTGCAAATTGTGCACTGAATTTTTGCAACAATTCTTTAATTAGCAATGCGCATTATATACTATTAGGTTTCATCACAAATAAGTCTATCACAGAGTTACAGAATGACCTGCCAACTGAATATTTTATTCACAACCCCCGTTGATTGGTTGAAAATAATAGATGATGGCCTGCAAAGAATAGCAGACCATCATCCTTGTTTTTGCCTTCCCAAACATCATTTTGTAAAGCAGCCCCTGTTCCCTCAAGGTGTCAATGTTGCTTTAAAAACAAATACTGTTTGCATAAACACTTGTGGGAACATTTAGTGGTCCCCTGGACCACTGCCTCCTCCCCGTAAGCTTGCCTGCCATGGTTCCTTAAAGGAAAGCTGTCCAAAGGAGCCAGCTTCCCCTTAGTGGATCAGTTACCACCACCTTTGAGGAGCCGGTAACTATTCAACGGTTTGCAACCGCAGCTGTTGCCACAAACAATGGATTGATACTATACCAAAAGGTAAGCAGAAGGGGTTCCCCTTTCAATCTTTTCCCTAATTGAGATTAAGTATGAGTCAGTACATTTATTTTGCAAGTTGGAAATGCTTATCCAACTTGCAAGATTGTTTAATACAAACCAAAAAGGCATTTTGCGGTCACAAACCGTGGGATTTTGTGAATCACAGGTTTTACAACTACAAAACGGCTTGGTGCTTTAAGTCCTTCTTGCTTGCCTTCATTATTCGCAAAATCAGGCTCAGAGATCTCCTCTATTTAGGCAAGACACATTTGGCTAATATTACTGTTTATAAGAAATATTCTTCACAGGCATCTTCCTGTGATTAAAGATTTACTGTTTAGAAAATCCTAGAACGGTTTTCCCTAGTTTAGAACATATCTTCTTTTTGGGATGCCTATAATGGGTCCCATTTTGAGAAAGTGCACAAGGCAGACCTACATAATCTTTTCTGTAATATCCTAAATCTCCAGCTAGAAGAATGATGAGCATCAGCCTTTTTGCACCAGTTAACCAGTATTCGATTCCAATAAGTTTATGCTTTGGACTTACACTTCTTTTCTTTCCGACGACCTTTTATGCTTACAATTAACTGAACAATCTCATTAGCATCTTTCTTTCCGAACTCTTCAATGTCAGTGGAAAGCCTTAAATATTTACAGGTCCCTAGAGTATTATTTAGAGAAAAACAAGAAACTATGCAGGGCCAAGAAGCTACTGCTGCAGGGGTGGCTGTTTCTAGTTTCCTGCAATACCACCTACCTCCAAATCAACAACAGACCTTGCTAGGTAAACCAAGGGATCTCTCCATCAGTAGAAAAGCAGTAACTGCTGCTCTTAGGAAAGTCGCAAGTCCAGAAAGTCACAGAGCTGCCAACTGGAGATCAGTCCATAAATGTTCTAAGCATTACTACATAGACGTGGACTCTGACACAGATACACTGCCTCTGATGTAGAAATGAAAAATGTAGCAAGTCAGAATTTGAAACAATGAACGTGTGAACTAATAGGATTTGAATTTGTAAAATAAGACATTGCAACTAGTGATTCGAATCCTGCCACGTAATGACCCCCACATCAATTCCATTGTGGCAAGCAAGAAGACAAGGGATGAAGGAAACTCGGCAACAAAGAGCAGGTGGAGTGTCACTTAGAATGTGAAGTTGTTTGTCTTAAACTCTGAGGCTACCAAAAAGCAGATATGGCATTCAATCTGCCAGAGAATAAAGTAATTTGGAGTTATAACCCGCACAATGAACTTTTGACAGAATTCAAAAGAGGCATGATCTCTGATCACCTGCAAAGAAAAGACAGGCAGGAGGATGCTGCAATAGGTGGAGTACCCAAAACGCCTCCATGCAGGAACTCAAGAGTACCTTCGAGGCTAAGGAGATAACTGGAATGAGTAATGTAGATATATTTTCTCTTGCACCCGCTGTGCTAAACTTGTAACAGTCTAACACATACGGGGCCATATGTAGGTAATTTGTGTTTTTGCGATTCTCAAATTGCAATTTTTAGAGAATCGCAATTAGAGAATCGCAAAACGCAATGTAGGTAGGATTAGCAACATTTTTTGCGAATCCCACCTATTCTTTATTTGCGAATCGCAAATTGAAATTCGCAATTAAGGAATACCTTCTCATTCATTCCTATGGGCTAGAAGGCCCATAGGAATGAATGGGAAGACATTCTCAATTTGCGATTCTCAATTAGAGAATCGCAAATTGAGAATGCAATTTCAAGGGTGCAAGGGTGTCAACAGGAAATAAACATGTGTGCACATGTGGCGCACATACATGCGCTAAGGGCATTTATGTGTGCCACATGGCATTTTGAAAAATGCAAAAAAAATGCATTTTCCAAAGAAATCTCAAATTATCACCAACCTCAAGCCAAAATTCGCACAACTTGGGTGCTTCCTACATTGCATTTAAGGAATTGCAATTTGTGATTCCTTAAATGCAAATACAAAATAGGGAATCGCAAATTTTGCGATTCCTTATTTTGCATGTGGGTTTTTGTGTGCTACATAGCACACTGCCCAAATTGCGATCACAAATGCTGAAATTCTGTGAATTTCAGCAGTTGCTTTCACAATTAGGCTTCCTGCATATGGCCTACAGTGAGGTAGATAGTGGGGCATGATAGACTACACCTCACATGAAAATTCACTTATGAATGAAGTACCTCCCACAAAGCCCCACAACAACCATGCACCAAGTCATGCCATGTCAGTCACGCACAGTACACTAGGGTATACGTAGTCCATGAAATATTCACCCTGCCCACCTACGTATTGATGTTCCAATGCATGTGCTACTGAATAGCATACCCTCGCACTCGCACCCGCCGAACACCTGCACTTCCAGATCCACGTCAACCCCAAGACCACCCTCATCTACAGACCCCCGGGACCACGCACAAAATTCAGCAACGACATCGCCGACTTCATCAGCCCACACGCCCTCCTCTCCGCCGACTACATCCTCCTCGGGGACCTCAACTTCCACCTGGAGAACAACAACGACAACAACACCTCCACCCTGCTGGACAACCTCACCAACCTCGGACTCAAGCAACTGGTCAACACCCCCACCCACTACGCCGGACACACACTCGACCCGGTCTTCTCTTCCAGCAAGGACATCGCCTTCAGCCACGCCACGGGACTCCACTGGACGGACCACAGCTGCATCCACTTCAGATTCAGAAGGACCACGTTCCACCACCACCAGCAACAGGTTCCCCGCAGAAGCTGGAACAAGATCACTGCAGACCAGCTCGCTACTTCCCTGAGCAAGAACCCTCCCACCAGCACAACAAACCCCAGCCAACCAGCCACCAACCTCACGAAATGGATCAGCGACTGCGCAGACGACCTCGCCCCCCTGAAGACCCCGCCGAGCAGACCCAGCAGCAAGAAAGCCCCATGGTTTAACGACGAACTCAAGAGCTCCAAGAAGAACTGCAGAGCACTCGAGAAAACCTGGCGCAGAGACCCAACACCGGACAACATGACTGCCCTCAAGCTCGCTACCCGAAAACACCACCAACTGATCCACGCCACCAAGAAAACCGCATTCAAGGAACGACTGGACAACAACGCACACAACAGCAAGGAACTCTTCAACATCGTGAAAGAGCTCTCCAACCCCAACGCCGGAAACAACGACATCACCCCTTCGCAGGACCTCTGCAACTCCCTCGCCTCCTACTTCCACAACAAGATCGCGGACATACACAACAGCTTCAGCACTCAACCAACGCAAGCCACAACCAAACCACCGCCCCCCACAACCACCCTCCGCGCCTGGACCCCGATCTGCACTGAAGACACCGTCCGCACGATGAATTCCATCCACTCCGGATCTCCGACAGACCCCTGCCCTCACCACGTCTACAACAAGGCCGACGCTGTCATCGCACCCCACCTGCGGGACATCACAACACCTCCTTCGACACCGCCACCTTCCCGGAGAGCTGGAAGCACGCCGAACTCAGCGCTCTACTCAAGAAACCATCAGCCGACCCCACCGACCTCAAGAACTACCGCCCCATCTCGCTGCTCCCATTTCCGGCAAAAGTCATCGAGAAGACCGTCAACAAGCAACTGGCCGCCTTCCTCGAGACGAACGATTCCCTCGACCTCTCGCAGTCTGGCTTCCGGGCCAACCACAGCACCGAGACCGCCCTGATCGCAGCGACCGATGACATCCGAGCCCTGCTCGACAACGGAGAAACAGCGGCCCTCATCCTCCTGGACCTCTCCGCGGCCTTCGACACTGTCTGCCACCGTACCCTAGTACAGCGCCTGAGCAACGTCGGAATCCAGGAGAAGGCACTGGAGTGGATCATCTCCTTCCTCGCCGGAAGGACACAGAGAGTCCGCCTCCCCCCGTTCAGATCGGAGGCCACCGAAGTCATCTGCGGCGTTCCTCAAGGCTCCTCGCTCAGCCCAACACTCTTCAACGTCTACATGAGCCCCCTCGCAGCCATCGCACGCCAGCACAACCTCAACATCATCTCCTACGCCGACAACACCCAGCTGATCCTCTCCCTCACCAACGACCCCGCCACCGCCAGAGCCAACCTGCACGAAGGGATGACAGACGTAGCCAAATGGATGTCGAACAGCCGCCTGAAACTGAACTCGGACAAGACGGAAGTCCTCATCCTGGGATCATCTCCCTCCGCCTGGGACGACTCCTGGTGGGCCCCCGCCCTGGGCAGCGCACCCAAACCCACAGACCACGCACGCAACCTGGGCTTCATCCTGGACTCCTCCCTCTCCATGACCAGACAAGTCAACGCCGTCTCCTCGTCGTGCTTCAACATCCTACGCATGCTACGTAAGATCTTCCGATGGATCCCCACGGGACCAGGAAAACGGTCACCCAGGCCCTCGTCACCAGCCGTCTGGACTACGGCAACTCCCTCTACATCGGAATCACCGCCAAACTCCAGAAGAGACTCCAGCGGGTCCAGAACACCTCAGCACGACTCATCCTGGACATCCCCCGCCGCAGCCACATCTCCGGACACCTGAGAGACCTGCACTGGCTCCCGGTCAACAAGAGAATCACCTTCCGGCTCCTCACCCACGCACACAAAGCCCTACACAACCAAGGCCCAGGATACCTCAACAGCCGCCTCAACTTCTACGCTCCCAAACGCCAGCTTCGATCGACCAGCCACGCCCTCGCCGCCGTCCCCCGCATCCGAAGAGCCACCACAGGAGGAAGGTCCTTCTCCTACCTGGCAGCCAAAACTTGGAACTCCCTTCCGACCCACCTCCGCCTGACCCAAGACCACCTCGCCTTCAGGAAGCAGCTCAAGACCTGGCTGTTCGAGCAGTAGCGGACCCCCTCCCCCCAGCGCCTTGAGACCCTCCGGGTGAGTAGTGCGCTATATAAATGCTTGATTGATTGATTGATTGAATGCATAGTAAATGCCACTCATAATCTACAAACCTGAAAAGTCCAAGAAGGGACCCATGTACACCAGGTAGATAAAGGATGACAACCCAATAACATGGGCCAGTAGGCATGCTAGAAGAAAAGGTGAAACACATCCTTACGTGTTCCTCAGCCTGTCCAGGGACCAACATCACCAACACTTGTGTCATCCAAAGCAGTAGTCAGCTACAACTTCTCTGTCCGCAGAAAGAAGCTGTGAACTGGGTGTTGGTAAACACAGCAACCAATGCAAGGGCAAGCCAGTGCCAACAGGAGAGGGCAAACACTAATGGCATCTGATGAAAGTGATGTTACACCTTCAGCAACAAACTGTAGGGTCCCGGGGAGGGCAACGCAGCAAGAGGAGTAAAAAACAGCCGCGACCCATCACAGTTTTGAGTTGGATGGTGGATGAGTTGAACATGAGTGTAACAAATGGCTTTGAAGGATTAACATGTAAGCCCTTATTACAATTTATGCAGAATAGGGTGAGGCATTTACTACTCTGCATATTTGGCCTTTTTAACAGATATTTTTCCCCACATTAAATTCTGCACATTTGGCATGCCGGAACCTACCTCTATCGGTGAAACTGTGAGGGTGTGATAGTTATCAAGCAATTCATAATTCTGGTCCCTGTGCAAACGTTTGCACAGGGATCATAATTTAGCCCTGCACTTGTAATGTGGGTCTTAGTGTGACAGTAATGTGTTAGCCAGGCGCTGCGCTGTGCTGGAGGACTCTGTGACATCCTGTGGTTGTACACTCTACTCTGGTACTGTCCCCAAACTTTTGGGAGAGCTGTGAACAACTACCCAGTACCACAGCCACTGGATGCAGTGTGTGCTTCCAGATGGAGGTGGAGCAGTAAAATGGGGATGTGTCTGGGGGCAGATGATACAGATGATACATGCTCTTAAGGAACACCAAACCTCAATTTATGTTACTTAGACAGCTCTTATTTATTTTATTTTTTATTTATTTTAAAGGTTGTATATAGTGCTGGCTAGACCCGGAGGTAGCAGAGCGCTTTACATGAGTATCAGACCACAGTTGCAGGTTACATTGTTACAAAGGTTACACAGTTATTAGAGCCTGGCAACATAGTTACATGTAAGGTTGAGACAAACAAAAAGGACATATACGTAAGGGAAAAAGCTGGCAAGGGGAGAGATTCAGGGGAGGGGGAGTAGGAGCAGGAGCAAGAGAAGTAGACAGAGAATGAAGGAGGGAAAGAGGAGGGAAGGGTGAGAGACACAGCATGGAAAGAGGAGGGGGAGGGTGACAGGGACACAAACCGGTAGACGAGTCAAAGCTGCGTCCAAAGTCCAGTAAGCTGTGATCCCAGCGTAAGTGGTATCATTTCCCCATCTCTGTTGCGAGAGGCTCCCTATACGCAGTGGACTCTCTCAGAAGGGTCTCTGAGACTCCAAGGCCTAAATACTGGTTCCTTCCCAAAAAAGGGGAGAGGGAGTGCTTTGGCAAGGGGTGCCATACCATACCTCAGCTGTGAGTGGCTCCCTTGGCGCTGTGGACTCGCTCGGTGGGTTCGCTGAGACTCCAGAGTATAAATATTGGCTCTCTCCCCAGCAAAGGGAGAAGGAGTGCTTAGTCAAAGGGCACAAAAGGACAGGGGGCTAGGCGGTGTAGCAGGCAAGGGGAGAGATTCAGGAGAGAGGGGATAGGAGCAAAGGAAGTAGACAAAGAAAAAAAGGAGTACTAAATGGGAACAGACAGCATCAGTTTGGGGGAAGACTGTTTTCTCTCTGTGGCCATGAGTTTGCCCCATCTCTAAGGTAAAAGCCTAACACAGGCCATTCCAGAAACGTTGCCCTCCAGGACATGAAGCACACAGTTTGTAATTCGAATTATTTTTCACAATTCACAGAAGTTTATAGTATACTGCACATCAGCAATCCAGATGTTCTTGGGTGCAGAGGAGGATATATAAGAAAAAAGGGAATGGCCCAACTATCCAAGGGACAGGGTACCACCAAATGTTAAAAGAAAGTTATCCCTTGGGTTCATCCAATGATCACAATAATTCATTATTCAAATCAGATTGTTTTTAATGTTTTTTAATTGATACTTGATTTAAATAAATGTACACTTTGTGATAAATAGTAATTCCAGGTTCCTTTATGATTGAGGTGTGTTTGTATTGATAACCATTGTACTCTTGTATGGTACCATTCAGGACCATAGAGTGGAGTGTGTAGGAATGATTGTGATAATTGGATAACCCCAAGGGATAACTTTCTTTTAACATGCAGAGGATGATACTCAGAACTAACAGTGTTTAACACAGTCATCATCCAGGAGAGATAGTTCAGAATCATTAGGCTGAGGGAGAAGATCATGAACCCAATGAAGGCCAAAGCAGCCATAGGTTCTCCAGGAACAAGACGTGGTAAGTGTGGGTGGAACGTGACGTGGTACAAAATGATACCAGTAGGCCACAGCCATCAGGAAGCAGGGTGCAGAGTGGAAGCAACTGCACCTTTGAGGGCTTTCCCATCTTCCAACTCGCCCCCAGGTCAGGAGTGGTGAGAAGAGGGGTGGATGGAACAGTTTCAAAGTCTGCAGATCGTCCCCACTGCAAAGGCATTAATTCCACAGGAGGCCATTAGACACACAGACGTAGTGTGAATCGCTGATTTGGCTGGTTTGGATCCCACTAGCATGATGGAGCAAGATCTGCGAGGGACTAACACACAGGTAAGAACTGAACACCACATGTGTAAGTCGCCATCTTGTGATCAGTCTGCACTCGGTTGCGTTTGCCAGCACAGATCATAGATGAGTCACTGGGCAGTTGCAGATTGTAGTAGTCGACGTTACACTTATAACAGAGCAGTACCCTCCAACACAGAGCGCAGGAAAGTTGGTGCACTGCTTTACACAGAGCACATATTGCGGCAAGAAAAGAACAGACGCGACAGGATTGTGGAAATTAACCGCCACCATTTTAGAGTCAGGCAGGGACAGGCAGTGCCGAACACCGTGGATGAAAGTGACAAGCACCGGACCAAACTCCCCCCCCCCCCCAAAAAAAACAAGGTGTACCTTGAGCAGAGGGGTGTGAACTGCTTCCCTCATAAGCAGCAGCCGCCCGGTAAAGGCAATAGAAGTACTCATAGGCTGGCGGTGCGCCCGCCATTTTGAAGCCGATGCCGGCCATCCCTTCTCTTCAAGGGATTTCACAAAGTGAACAAAAAATGTCTTCAATCATCACTGCACAGTAACTGAATTGTAGGCGCTGCTATTAGAAAACACACAATATGTGTTAAACAATATCTAAATCTGTAAATATGAATCTCCTCTGCTGTGGGATGCAGGCTCCAGCTTTATTAATGGTTTAGTGGTGTGAAGAACAGCAGAGGGCACAAAAAGTCACCTTGGGGACATTGTTGCCACTGGCACAGTGGTCCCAAGTGAGAGGCCAAGAGCGGGCAGAGTACAAAGAAGATAGACTGAAGCAATGTTGCACCAGAGTTGTTGTATTCTTTCGTTTTCATAAATATCTGTAATATAATAGTACGCACAGCCAATGTATACAATGAGTGCAGTTAATACATTTATGGGTAGCTGCATCATTGTTGCCGTTTGCGATTCCTACATTGCGAAAATTAAGGAATCGCAATTTAGAAATCATAAACGGCAATGCATGAACAAATCGCATTTATTTTTGCGATTCGGTATTTTTTCCTTAATTGCGATTCACAATTTGCGAATCGCAATTAAGGAAAAGCCTTCCCATTGATTCCTATGGGCCAAGAGGCCCATAGGAATGAATGGGAAGGCAATCACATTTTGCGAATTTCAAATTGCGATTCGCAAAATGTGAATGCAATTTCAAGGGTGCAGGGGGGGTCCAAAGAACCCCTCCCTGCACCCCTGAAATGTAACTGTAAATGCAATTTACACACACACATGCCCCAAGGGCATATGTGTGTGTAAATTTAAACTTCCAAAAATGCAATTTGTGCATATTTTATAGTTTTCTGTAAATTAGCATGAAGTTCAATTTCATGCTATTTTACCCCTTCCAAATTGCGAATTCGCAATTCAAAAATTATCATGCATTGCATTTAAGAAATCTCAAATTGTGATTTCTTAAATGCAATCGCAATTTTAGAAATCACAACATGGTTGCGATTCCTAAAATTGCAAAATGCATGATGCATTCCAAATTAGTCAATTGCATTCGCAAACGGCCGAAAATTGCGATTCGCACAGTTTGCGAATGCAATTCTGTTTGATGCATCTAGGCATTACTGTGTTATCTTTCAATATAAATAAACTAGCTCTGGTTATGAGCAAGTCTTTGCTAATGTGACTGACCTCAGAACTATTTGTTTCTAGGGTCTACCCTGCATGCTCTATCTATCATCAGCACCTCTCACAGCATCTTTGCCTGGAAGTGGTGGCCAATGATGGGTGGGGCTCATCATCATCACTTGAGTCGTCATACATATGTTGAAGTTGAAGACCCCATCTGATGGTTATCATTGCACATGCAGCTATATTTTGACAAGTACAAGTTATACACAGAGGCACTGCCACTTTCACGTAGGCAGCAAAATCTGCCTTTCAGAATGCTACATGTGGGTTCCACCCATTACCTGCTATAACTTAGTATGGTGTTGTAAGTTGTAACTCCAATTTTCTGGTGATACTTTCTGTGGTAAGTATCCTGACTGGTGGACATACCTCTTATTCACTGTTACCTGCAACATAGATAAATTAGTTTACGAAGGTGCTAGGCATGCAGCAAGAAGCATATTGAAAGTGTAGTGGTAGTAACTTATCTAACAACCACCTATCTTCTACCCCTTTTCTAACAAGACTAATTGTCCCTGACTGCTGCCCTGTGGTTACATCTATTTCATTCCCCCTTCCGGTCCTGTTAGTGTTAGCTGCTGCGGCATATCTCAGTGCATCCTCTAGTACTGTGGCAGTGGCTACTTAAACTGCAGAGTAGAAGCATTACATAGTGTGCCTACTTTTGTACGGAAATTGTGTTTAACTGGGAGTTATTCTATGTGTGTCCTGAAGAAGGTGATGGTCGTATTATAGTACCCACCGAAACGCGTCGATGCTTTGATAAGGAAGACTCACTACAAATCTATGTGGACATGTGTTATTGAGGATGTAACATGATGTAATATGATAAAGAAATCTCTCATAACTCAGGAAAAATTGTATTTTGATCCATACAAGATTTAGTGGTCTCTTCTATGATAAGGAATCATTTTCCTACGTGTTCTCCCAAATATACACTGTTGTTTCAGCAAGATATGTGTGGGGTGTTTTAAATAGTATACTATATATTCTTTCGGTATTTTTTAAGAGTTAGCATAAAACAATTTTTAAAGTGATTGTGAATTTTGACATCTGTTTTTAATATGAAATCTGTATATTGTGTCGTATATACCTTTATTCAATAAATGTGTACTGTTTATTTGATTGTTTGATCTCGTGGTTCCTAAATTTATTGTTTACATATTTGTGACAAGGAGGGTTTTCCACTGAAAGCGTGGTATTTCTGTATGTATGTTTTCCCAAAGTTTTTTTTTACGACTAAGTCTAATCTGGTACCCTTCTCCTTTGGTGTTTGGGTCCCTCTCTCTCTTTTTGAGACAAATTGTGATTTATGCTTGTCGCATGTCTCCTCTAAGTGTGCAAATGTTTGACTGTGGCAGTGCTTAATTTGTAAAATAAAAATAAGTGCCAGGGCCCTCAATAGGAGCCCACTGCAACTTGCACTATCCATAGCTCTTGCCAGCGCTGCCAATGGCAGTACCAACACAACTACAAAGTATTACATTCCTACAAGTGTCACAATTCAGACTATTTCAGGACCCCAACGCTATATGAATGGTTGGCGGAAGGTATTAGCCAATTTTAAGATATAGTGGATCAATATACAACTGTTTTTGTACTCATCTGTAAATTAGACAGACAGCGCCACCATGTGGCAGACTGTTTTGAACACCGATGTTGACAATTAAGTGCCGGTGCCAAGCACAGGAAACCACTGGCTCAAATTAGGCACTGGATTGTTATCTCCAGACCAGATGCCACTTAATTTAGATATGCCTATATGGTCCTAGAAGGAGGAACCCTATAGACCCGCGATGTGTTAGAGCTGATTACCATACCATAGCAGCGTCCCCGCAGTCAGGACTCTCTCCCACTTAATCCAGCAAAGCTTTTGGTGCCAAAACCACAACAACGTCATGGTAGAGGGGAAAGTAACTTTTGTTTAACTAACCATTGAATAGGTTAAGTATACCATATATTTCTGAACATACTAGTTTGGAGAAATAGATGTCTCACCATGATCTGCATGAATCCAATCATTATTAGGTATAATGTGGCTGGCCCAATATTATAAATTAATGCGACTCTCCCTAACCCTCCATCGTAAGTGGATGCCATGCACTTCTGAAATTAAATTCATGGGTGCTTTCCAGCCCACAAAAACCCGGTGATTGCCAATTGTAATAACCGGTTGGGCATCACCGCCAGTCGTTGCTAGAGCTTTGAGTTGGCAGTTACCGCAGGCTGTTGCTGCTCTAGTGTAAAATGCAGATCTTGCATTGTTATTTATCGCTGCCGGTCACTGTAGCGTAAAGAGGAGGATTCACTGGAACATTGCATTGGCAATCGTCATGGGTGGTAGAGTCTTGGCGCGAACACACCGGCATGTGGTAGTGTAGAGCCCAAAACTTTAGGATTTCTCTCTTTCTTTCAGAGGAGTGTACTCTGATACCAACCAAGGGTCCATGACCTGGGGACGCACCTGTTGGGGATCAGGGACTCAGGTTGGCAGAGGCCAGCAGGGCTCAGCCAAGTCCATTTCAGGGCCAGGTCGGTCCAGTTGCAACAGATCAGCTGGCTAGTAGCAGGAATGCCTCTGGAGCTTCTTCCTTGTACTCGTAACTCAGAACAGGAGATTAGTCAACTGACCCTTGGATTTACACTGGTCTTCCTGGGAACAAGGAGATGGTTCTCTCTCCTTCAAGCAGCAAGACAGGCCTCAAGCACCAGAGCCCCTTCTGTAGGGGAAACATCCTTTACATCACGGTGACTACACCGCGATGCATTTAGAACGCTGCCATTACAACGCAAGCGTTACATCAACTTGCACTGGAGGGCACTATAACCTAAGGAATAGTAAGATTTACTATTCCAATTCTTTCCGTACTGTACGTAGACTGGTGTTGGAATAGTAAATCTTACTACTCCTAAGTCCAGAACCGTCCAGCGCATGTCGTTGTAACGACTTGGGTTGTAAAAACTGCGATGTTACATACCCCGATCATTTTGATCGCGTTGTAATATCACATATTCTTCTGTAGGAAAAGGCAAGCCTCAAGCAGCACAGCAGTCTACTGATAGCAGTAGCGCAGTCCTCTGTGAAACAAGGCAGACCTCTAACAGCAGGGCAGTCCTTCTGAATACTTCCAAAGGTTCAGGAGTGTACTGAAGAGTTGGTCTGTCCAACATTTATACCTGGTGCCAGCTTTTGAAGTGAAAAATCTTCTAGCCTTCCTCCCACATCTGTTTCTGGAATTTCCTTACTCCCATGCAGAGGCTTCAAGGGGTCTAGGGACAATGGACTGAGATCGAGTTATTTGTGAGTGTGATGAGGCAGCCCTTTTGATTCGTAAGTGTGGTAGAGAACAGCTCTATCCTTCACTCTCTGGCAGGATTGCCCATCCACCAGCACCTAGTCCCCTTTTAACTCATTGTCTGGCAAGAATACACTAAACTTACAAAAACATAAAATGTAAGAAAATTAGTCTCCTCCTTTTCTGTGACATTGGACAGAGTACTCAGTTAAAAAACAGAAAGCTCTGTATGTAGGCCGGGGATACCCATGTGTTGTCAGTTCGGAATATACAAAAGCCAACTGCCAACCACACCTAGTCATGTGACCCAGGACACAGGCTGCATGGACCAAATGGCTTAGACAAGAAAATGCCAATTTTCTAAAAGTGGCTTTGTCAGAATTGAGACTTAAAATCCGGCTTTACCATTAAAGAGGGTCTTATATTACAATTTGTTTGAGTGTGAACATGATATTTCTACCTGCTCCCAATCAAGAGTTATTGCTTATTTATTTTAATAGGGTAACCCAATGTTATCCTATGGAAGAGGTAGGCCTCACAGTACTTAAAACCACATGTTTAAGAGTTTTTCACTACCAGAAAATGTAAAACTTAAAAGTACATGTACTACTTTTTAAATACACTATGGGCAGTTTAGGGTCTACCTTAGGAGTGACTTATATGTATTAAAAAGGAAGGATTTGACCTGGCAAAAGGTGCATTTTGCCAGGTTGAATTAAAAATTTGAAAGTGTAAATGGCTGTAATGCCAGGCCTGAGACATAATATAAAGGCCGACTTAAGTGAGTGGCCCAATAAGTGTAGCAGGCCCACTTGTAGCATTTATTTATCAGGTCCTGGGTACATGTTGTACCACTTTACTAGGAATGCATAAGTACTTTAAACGTGTCAATTAGGTGTAGGCCAATCTTACCATGTTTTAATCAATGAGCACAAGCACTTGAGTGCTGGTTAGCAGTGGTAAACAGTCCTAAAGTCAACAAAAGCAAATTTTTACAACAGGAGGTGAATATGCAAACATTTGGGGAAAGACCACCCTAAAGGCTCCCAGGTATACAACTCCTATCATGTTCAGAAGGACTTTGGCCAATATTTTAGTCTCAAGATTATTTAAAGAGGTAGGCCAATACAAACCACATTCGTTCTGAGGGGGTTGTTCCTGGTTTCAAGAACACAGATATTATCTTATCTTGACTGTCACAGGGTATAATTCTGAGATTGTAAGCCTCTTCATACATGGCCAAGAGTGGAGGAGCTAAATGTGATGCCTACCTTTTGAAAACCTAAAGTGCGTAGCCTTTGGAAACCTGGAGTCTTCTTTGGAGGGAGCTTATTAAGCAACTGCAATATCTCTTCTATCCTCAGAGGGGCATCAAGCTTATGGCAGGCTGCATCAGAAAGTCTGTTTAGCAACAGATACTCCACAATCGGATAATTTTGCTCGTGCAAAAGAGGGGTTTAGCGGTGCATAAGGAGTTGCAGTAGTAAGCAAACTCATATGCAATTTGCTGAGTTTCCGTAAAAGCTTGCACTGTAGGGATAGTGAGGCTGGGCACTAGTTTAAGCTCTAGGGCTCTGTTAACCTGCCAATATAAAAGCTTACCAGCATTGTTACCTAGGGGTCCATTAGGATCTCGGGCGGATCACCACCGCCCACATGGCTGTGGCGATCCGCCCGAGATCCGTCCCCGCCCGACACCCATTTCCCCCCGCCATATTACTATGGTGGGGGGCACCGCGGTGGACTGAAAGACCGACTTGTTGACCGGGTGGAAAAGAGTTTACTATGGTGGCAGTGTCCGTGGCGGTGTCTGTTAGACACTGCCAGCCATATTGCTATGGGTGCGGAAACATGCCATTCCGTGGCGGCAATGCTGCCACGGAAAGGCATGCGGGATTGCTTGCGGGGGCCCGTTGCGGGCCCCCAGGGACACTGGGGGGTGCACATGGTTGCGAGTGGCGGGTGCATCCTAATGGCCCCCACGGGACCCCTGCCCTTATGGCGGGCGGTCCCATTTCACGATAGGATGGCGGGCAGACAAAGTCTGCCCGCCATCCTAATGACCCCCCTAGTTCGTATATTTTATAGTTCATGTGTGCCAGAGTTACTGCATCCAATAACTTCTACCTAAGCCAGAGCCTTAACCATTTGAAAAAGCACAGTAGTGCTTCTTTGGGATTTGGTATCTCCCTCTCTAGCTCCCCAGTGCTTCCACCATTCCCATTTTTGAGTCTAGATGTATACCTAGTAGATGAAGAGAAATGGGACTGACAATGGGAGGGCTCAATGGATATATGGGGATAGTGGAACCATAGCAAAGCCATACTGGAGTCCATGCTTAACATTGTAAAGGGCACAATATGGGCATGGGCTTATCCATTGTCATCACTTCTCCGGTAGAGTTTTGCCATCTCTTCAGTTTGTGGGAAGAGCATCACATGAATTGAAAGAGTAACATGCTAATTAGTTCCTCTGGTAAAGTATGCAGTCTTCTCCATCTGCTACATATCCACTTTATTATTAACCCACCTTTTTTATTTGACTGTGGTGCATAATCAAGTATGTGAAAACCAATAATACACTATGTGAATGCAAATTATTTCAACTAATATTATCTGATTTTTACAGAAGGAAAATCAGCATTTGTGAGCTTACGAATGAACCAGACAAGTCACAGGATCGCAGGTACGCTGATTCTGGTATCACCACAGAACTTCAGCAGAAATTAAATTTGGCAGAAAAAGAAAAGTTGGAAATATCGCAAAAATACAACGAAGAGGTGGGTGCATGTGATGCTAGTTTTGGATGTTTAAGTCTGGCTTGACAGTGCAACTATCTGCATAAGCTGGTGTTACCAATTCTTCAAAATATACATAAATGTTCTTGGACCACAGAGAGTACAGACTGAGAAGTATCTCTCTCCCAACTCATACAATTGGCTGTTTAGTGTATTTCCATGCATCCATGACGCGCTTGCATTGCAATGTAAGAGGGGCTATTTTACATCTAAAAAGTATACTGAATCATTATCATTACGCAATATTTAGTTTTATCTCATAGATGCATTGTAACAGAAAGTCGGAGTTTTTCACTGCAGCGGGCTTTAAAAAACATATATATATTTTAATCAGGACTCAAAATGCAAGGCAAAGATATTGGCTTTGCCACTACTTGTTTTAATATGCAATAGCATGTAGATTCTATGAGATATTTTTAAATCTTGAGGAGTAGCAAGGCTAAATTACTCTACAATTCTTATATATCATTGTGAAAACTGTTGGGGGTTGTAAATAGACGCCTACCATTAATTGCAGAGTTCAAACAATGACAATGGAAATAAAAAACCTTGTTTCATTGGTGTTCTTCTCTGCATGCAAACTGCTCATCACTCATTTACTGTATCGATTAAATGAGAGGTACAGTGCTGCTTGTCATGGCTGCTCATAAGTATAAGCTTTTTTTTCTGTTTAAATCTGAGGTCTAAGAGTTTTCAGAATTTAAACCACTATCTTTCTGCCTTACTCTCTACATTGCAATTGCTTGATAACTTTCTTGCATCATTGATGGTATGAAAAACCTGCTTCAACCCTACTTTCCCTGAACAAAAGACCTTCATTCATATTGCCTGCAGCCTCGGCTGATCACTGATCCATGTGCCCTCTCGGCATTGAAACTCCGGCCTACAGCCACTGTCTGATGACTACCTAACCACAGAAAATTACCCGTTTACTTACTGGTAATATTCATTACTCTGCAGCATAGTCTTCTCCGTCCCAGTCCTAACATATTTGAGGAGCCCCCTCCCTCAGGAGACTGTCAATGTAAGTTAAAGAAAAAGTGTCAGTCCTCCTTCATTATCGAATGACTGTTCCCTTAAATCACCAACTCTTCTCTTCCCTTCTTCTGTATATAACAAGTAACATCAATTCTTTAGGAGGTGCAAACTAGGGAAGGAGGTATGGAAAAGTGGACTGGGACAGGGAGGACTGTGATTCAAGGTAATCAAGATTGTCTGTAAGTAATTGAATCATTATTGATCATCCTTTCCTCCTTGTCTCTGTCCTAATATACATGAAGATAAACCAAGCTCAAAACCTTGTACTGACTCCAGAATCATTCTGAATACATAAATATATTCCTCTATTCATCACAACAAGACCAAAATTCTTGTCAAGATATTGAGAAATATCAAGCTGTTAGCCGGTAGCAAATGTTTGAAGGGTTGACCATGTTGTAGCCCTACAGATCTCCAACAGAAAAGTGCCCCTTGCCTAGAACAGCAGAACCCCTCTCCTTGATTGAGATTCAGAATATTTGATCTGTAAGCCTGAGATATTGCAACCTTCACCCATCTACTCAAAGTAGAGTTTGAAACATTTGTACATTCATTTAGCTGCCCTGAATGAAACAAAGAATTAGTACGCATAAAGGATTTTGTTTTCCCCAAATAAATCAAAAATTTCCTCCTCATATCAAGTGTGGAAGGAGTGTCGGAACCTGAAGGGGAGAGTAGTATTAGAAGGACGATTTCCTGAACAATATGATATTTAGAAAAAATCTTGGGTCCATTTTGACCTCTTCCTTGTCAGGAAAGAGTCTCAAACATGGGTAAGATATCAACAGTGCAGAGAGTTCTCCCAATTTCTAAGCCAATGTAATGTCCTAGAGAAAAGCAACTTTCTCTGATAACCACTGTAATGAAGCCTTCTCCAAAGGCTGAAACACAGCCAATTGGAGCCCTTCAATCACTACTAAAAAATCCCATGTAGAAACTATATTGTGAATTACTGGCCTCTTGAGTCTCAAACTCCGGGGCAGCCGAGTCATTAAAAGAAACATGGCAGACAGTTCCTCAGTTGGGGTCCTGAATGCTTATATTGACTCCCACTGAGCTGTTAGGGTAGCAGGAGCTAACCACTTCAAAAATCCATCTTTTAAGAACTCTAGAATCTGAAAAGCATTAATAGACTCAGGGTTCTCTGACTTCCATACACACCAAGTTCAAAATGACCTCCAATGTTTTTTGTATGATTGTGGAGTACAGGGTTTCCTAGACTCCTGAATATCCTTTGCAACTTGTTTTGAACACCTCAATTGCTCAATGCCTACCGTCTCAATTTCCATGCCATCAGGTTCAACCACCTGAAAACCTAGAATTTGAGGTTGGAAAATAGAAGAGAAGAAGGAACAAGAGGGGAATAGAAGTGCTCTTTGACTGCCATTCTCAGAATGAGGTGAAACCATGGATGTTTTGACCAAAATGGGGCAACTAAAATGATCAGAAGTTTCTCCTCCTGATTTTTCTGAAGGTTCTTTGGGAGGAGGGTTACTGGGGGAAGTGCATTTAGCAACTGGCATGGCCAAGCGATCGATAGGGAGTCTACTACAAAGGCTTAACTTAAGGACACCAGGTCTTGGTGCAAAAATGGGAGCATCACATTCACTTGGAAGGAAAACATATGCATGTGCAGAGTCCAGAAGCAATCCCATATCAGCTGGAAGTGAAGGAATGACAGATGGAAATTTACTATGAAAGGTAAGTTGCAACTTAGAGCATCTGCATGAAAATTTACCACCCCTTGAATGTAGAGTGCCCTCACTGCCTACACATGGTGATCTGCCCAAGAACAAATCTTGGTCTCTAAGTCGTTGAGCACCTACTTCTTCTGCCCCTTGATGGTGTAGGTACATCTTGTCACCTGGTTTTTCTCAGCACTGATGACCAAATGTACTCCCTCTAACTGTGTTTGGGTAATTTTGATCACTTGCTAGACTGCTGCAAGCTCTCTCCAGTTGGAAGAAAGTTTATTTTGTGAATTCGACCACTGGCCACTCACTTTCTGATGCAGAATTGTGGCTCGCCAACCTCACAAACTTGTATTGGTTTTAAACACCTGCGGTGGGGATAGATGAAAGGGCACCACATTTGATAGCCACTACTCTGATAGCCACCACTAGAGATCTGGGAGCACTTGAGGCGTCAGTGGAACCATGCTGGTGAGATTCTGAGTTCCTGGTCTCAGTGATCAAGGAGATGATTTAGTAAAGGTTTCATTTGAAACCAAGCCCAGACACCCACAGCTATTGTAGCTGGCATGTACCCATGAACCCTCAACCACGTTCGGGCCGGAGCTTGACTCTGACACAACATATGATGCAGGGTTGACTGGAGAGCAATGAGCTCTTCTGCGGTAAAAAGGCCTTCCCTTCTGAATGTTGAAGACAGCTCCTATAAATGTTACTGCCTGAGATGGAACCAAGTGAGACTTCTTCAGGTTGGCCAGCAGAACCAGCTCACGGAGGATGGAACAGACCGTATCCACATTCTGCTGTGCATTAGAGAAGGAAGAACACAACAGCCAGTCGTCAAGTTATGGGAATATACTAATGCCCTCCATCTGTAAAGCAGCAACAAATGGTACAACTCTTCAAGATTGAAAGTCTCTAGAAAGTCACCTGTTGACAGTAATGGAATAATGTTCTGCAACATTACCGTTCAGAAGGATACATTTGGTCAAATTTCATGACAGGACCGGAGGCTAGCATTATGCATTACTTTTTATTGCCCTGCTCCTTGCAGCACTTCAAAGTAACACATCACAAATTCAAAATTCCAGAACATAGAATGGCCACAACACATATAAACCCTAACACAGCAGCCATCTTCCTCTTTTTATTGCTGCTCCTTGGAAGATAAGGACTGCTTAGTTTTATTTCATGATTTAAATTTTAAATTATAAAGTATAAATTTGATGTATAGTGCGTATTTAGAAGATAAATAAGAAGTATAAAATTTAATTTGAATGATTGTCTTTAATTTTATTTTAGAGTTATGAGTGCGGTTTTTATTTTTAGAGTAAGACCCAATTTATGGGTTAATAGGAGGTTAGAGTTAAGGTGGATAGACAAATACTTCTTTGTTTTGCGTTATTTTAAGTAAATTTAATTAGTATGAGGAAAGGTTTGTTTCCGTTGCGCCGCAAGCTGTTTGAGCCCACTGGCTTGCGGCGAAGAAGGATTCCAGTGCGAAGAAGGATTCTAGTGTGCGTGTGAGCGCGAGGAATGTTTTGAATTAAATGGCAGCAACGCACGTTTGCGCATAGGTGTTAATTCAAAATAGAGTTTTTTTGGTCTCTTTAAGGCTCCGTGTTGGTTCTCACAAGACTGAGGAGAGAAGCGAGTGAAGCGAGTGGTGTGGTGACCAGCGATCACCGGCGTTCACCGGGCGGCGTTTGGAGCATCAACGAGCCTGTGAGCGAAGCCCGAAGCCTGAAGCACGGAACTTGGAGCCCGGAGTCCCGAAGTTTGGTGCGGCACCGAGGTTTGGTTTGGTGAGAGGTGCGGCGAAAAGCTCTGGGTGGCGGGGAGCCGGCTCAGAGCTTGACGGCGTGGGCTCGGCGGCTTCTGCCCGGCGGCTGGGAGCAGGGGATGGCGCGACCATCAGAGGCAGTAGAGGCAGCAGCTCCGGTTGTGGAGCGGGGCAGGACGGGATTGGAGCGGTGAACAGGAGGGCTGCCCGTTCACCCGTTCTCCCGAGATCCGGTCGGCCTCAGAGCTAGCGTTTGCTAATGGTCGCATGCCGCAGCGCCCTGGTATTAGTGGAGGCCCCCCCTGACGAAACTGGCCCCAAGGGGAAGAAAAGGGTAAGAAAAGCGGTGAGCCTCTCTTTTCCTCTCCTGCCTTTGCCTCAGTACATTAACTTAGTCTCTCAGCAGTCGCCTTTTAACAGCCCCCTATCTACCTCTACCTTCTTTAAATCGACCTAACAGCCTCTACCTGCCTGTCTGCTCCATCAAGAGTGAAAGAGGTGTGGAGACTGTGGTGACTGTTTATTTACGAGCTGTAACGCGGATTGATTTAAGTACTACCTACTGTAGCCTGGTCTTCAATTTTGGTCTTTCCTTGGCTGTCTACATTCGTTGTTCCTGTGGCGGGTCTCTTCGGGGGTCGTCATTGAGTGGCCGTTGGACAGCCGAGCTGCCATAGTATTGCAACCCCATAGCGACCCCATAGCAAAATAAAGCCCAGAAACCAAATCAACAGCAAAACTGCAAACCAGCACCAGCACCAGCACCAGCTGCAGCCTCCAGCCCTCCAGTCACCTGGTTCTTTAGAATCGATCTGTAGCACACTGCAAAGTAAACCGCTTACCACTGCAGGTAGCAAGGCAACGAGGCCAGGCGGCTGCAAGCGCTTAAAGGGCAGCTTTGCACTAGGGCCCCGTACTTGGCTGCACACAAGGGGGGGGGCACAGGAGGGGTAAAAGAGGGGGAGCTTGTGTCAAATTGCTTGTGTTAGTCGGGCTTTGAGCAAGGGGCCAGCAGCCGGACCTACGAAGAGGTAGCTAAATCAGAGAAATGAGATCGGGAAGAGTCAGACAGATCCCAACCCAGAAAGCCAAGAGCGAAAAGCAGAATAAAAAGTAAAAACAAGGTACAAAATCAGAAGGTTGTGACTCTAAGCAAAAAAGCCCTCTAATATCGCCTATAATAACACTGTTCAGAAATAAAGAGGAAGGCACCCAAAGAAAGCCAGCCCGGAGCGATAGACTGCTATTGCTAAAGATCCTGGAACAGCCATTTACTCTACATCAGCGGAGATCCCAGGCCTCAGGACTTCTCTAGCACCCCAGACACTTTTACCACCATGGAACGGAAAAAATAAGGTACAAAACAAATCGGCGCAAATCTTAAATTGTACAATCAAACAATGGCTCTCGCAAAAACCAAGCCAGAATGTGGAAAAGTTTGGCCCAAATTCGACAGATATGGCGGAGCTGATTAATGGTACCAGCACAGGTATGATACAGAAGAGGACACACGCCTGAGCAACGATCTCCTCCAGGAGGACAGGACAAAAAGTGAGGGCATCATATTCAACACTAATGAAGAAAATTTAGAACAAATGAATCAAACAGTAGGTTCTCAAAACTTTGACCAAAAGGTACTTAGCTACAGGGAAAAATCCTATTCCCCAACAACAATCTTCAAAACATCTCAAGGGGAACATACATCTTGTACCCCAAAGCCAGCAACGAACAACGCAAGAACAACAAGGCTACAGATAGCCGCGCAGGTCCACCAGGTGGACCAAGATGATCAAGAAGGCACAGACAACGTTTGGCAGACTGAAACAACGTCAGCAACAACTAAAGACATCATACAAACATCAGTTTCTGAAATGATCGCCCAAATGGGTAGTAAACACTACGTTAACCCTCAAAATAACACGGCTCTACAAGGATTAAAAACCTCTCAAACAAACATTAACAATAATCCCTTCAGGGAGACTGAGGATACTAGCAATCAGTTTAATCAAGATCAAAAATCCAACCAAGAATTAAAATCACAGCTCCAACAAGGAGAGACAGCTACTAACCAAAGTGTTTTTTCGGAGATTTCTAAATCCTTACTGAATACATTACAGACAACAATAATGGCGTTTAACATGCAAATACAATACAAATAGATCTCATGAACATTATAGCAATACAGATTGTAGGGATTAACACCAAACTGGATAATATGAACAATCTGATTTCAAGAGTCCAGGCAAAATATTCAGTCCAGTGTGCATGTAGCCCAATAATTGACAAATTAAGTCTTTTGCCCACACTCCTTGAACAGATAATACTAATTAATAAATCAACTTTGGGAGGGAAAGAATAAAAAGAAGAACCAACAAAAGTTAAAGTAGAAAACAACCAAGCTCACTCAAGTTTAGAACCTCGCAAAGATGAAACAGACAACCAGTCAACTAGAAATAGTGAAACAAATAATCAGGAGAAAATAAGCAATAAAGACCAAAAGCTGTCACGTAAGCAAAAAAAACGCGACAGGAAAGCACGGAACAAAACACCCCTACTTACAGAGCAGCTAACAACCAAGATTTATCCAATGTTCTGTTTAACAAAGACGGGCAATGCAACAACAGTCTCGATCAGTTCTACAGACGATCACCTGATTAGTACCAGGAACCCAGAAACGGCAGACAAGGATAAACTAGCAGAAGTTAACCAGACAATAGAAAGTGGTGGAGAGATAATCCGGGAATTAAGCATAAGCCCTGGGGTCCAAAAGAACATTACGAAAAGAAAAGGAGACAATAAACATGGGCCAAAGAAAAAGGTCAATCAAGCAGGGAATGTAATCGGAAACAAACAAATAACGATGATAAAGGATTTTAAAGATCCTCAGAACAAAAGTGGACAATGCACTGACACCATCAAAGATGACCTGATAAGCCACGAGCAACTAGGACCTACGACCAGCAATTTAACAGCTCACAATGCCTTTGTAGAAAAAGCATTGGGAAACAAAGCTGCAAATAATCAAGGACAACACAAAAAAATGGAACATTGCACTACGGAACACTGTGAGAACGGACGGCGAGAGCCAAAAAAGGTTCACGACAAACAAGAAAACTCAAATCCGGAGATCCAAAAGTGCGGAGAAAGCACGACAGAAGGCCTGAAAATGGTTCAAGTGTTCGGTCATGGTGAAACTTATCCAATGGTGGAAAATCAAATGAATCCTCAATCGAAACAGAAAGGTGACACCAAACGAAGGAACATGGACCTGGAATTAGATACTATCTACAGATCAGGACGCTGGGCGGACGATATCCAGGTCTTACACTCCGCGGTGGGAGACAAGACCCAACACTTAAACATAAAAGTCGAAATAAAAGACGACAAAAAGCAAATCAAAGTAAAAAATAAGGCAGAAGACCCAATGCCACAGTCAGGTCATTGTAACGTACCATCGAAACAGCAATTATTGCTAATTCCAGAATATGACTCAAAAGGGCATCATGACATACTGAATAGGGGGAATATATTGAAATTAACAGCAAACATCCCAGCTTTAAATTATTTGACCTCGGCGAATCTATTGGCAGTAGAATTCATAGGAATGGAATTCCCAAAAAATAAGGAGCAAACATTGACAACCTAGCTGACTGAAGCGGACGCTCAGCAAATTATGAATGTTAAGGCTCAATTGGAAGCTTGGGGAATCAAACTGTTATAGCCAATGATACCTCGCTATCCTGGCCCTCTAAATAGTAATCTTAACTCCAACAAGAGCTACGGACAAAGGCAAAAAGAAATCCCCTCGAACAACCAAACACTCCTTAAAGGTGCAATAGGCAGCAGCCTTCCAATAGCACTGAAAAGAGATGCACAGAATGACCAGGCATATGGAATGGATGGGGCTAAGGACAACTGAGGCTGGCTGCCAGGAGTGCTAAATTCAAATTCATGCCATTGACCGATGGAAAAGAAACTAGCAGGTCAAGACTTAAGAAACATACAAATGCTCTCATGGAACATCGCCTTGGGGGAAAAAAATGGCTAGAGAACGGGTCCCAACTAAACAAATGGGAAAAATATGACAAAATAGCATTGCAGGAAACTTGGGCCCTAGAAGACCTCCCCTTGTCAAATTACATACACTACACAGTTCCAGCCATGAAAACCAAAACTTACGGTCGGCCAAAAGGGGGCCTGCCAGTCTACATATCTACAGAGTTAAAAATTGATACCGAACAGATGGCCTCAGTAGGTCCTAACATCCAATTGATCAAACTAACATCCGGGTCTGCGAGTAGAACAAAAACGGTCCTGCTGATAAACACATACGCACATCCCTTGGTTAGGAAAAAATCGGCCCACAACAAACAACTAATTGCAATCATTACAAATATCAGGAGTACCTTTCCCTTATGGGATTTGAAACTTACAGGGGATTTCAACTCCAACTTAATCTACACCCCGGATGAGGACGATTTTCTAGCATCGGACAACATATTTTGGAAGGTTCCACAGCAATACCAGCCAACGAGGCCAAAAGTGGATCACATAGGCCAAGGTTTGGTAAGCGCCCTAGAGTTTCTTGGGCTAAGAGTAATAAATGGCAGAACTCCAGATGATTTCCCACCTAAACACACATTTCATGGGGGAAAGACAAGATCAAGACTGGACTATACAGCCATTTCAGTATCATTGATGTCATTCCTCTCCCACTTCTCGATAGAGTACACAACCAGGAGCGATCATTCATATCAGCTCATACACTTCAGGTTAAAAATCACCAAACATCAGGCAAATACAACAGTTGAAGGAAACATACATATGGTTGACCTAAAACGCCTAAAATGGTCAAATGATACAATTGAAATACTACAGTCAAAAATAAAAATGATGACAACTACCAGCAAAGCCGAGGCCAAATTCAAGCTTGGGAAAAATTCACGGTGGATTTAACTACATTAATGTCGTCAGGACAAAAGCAGACAAACAATTATGGCCAAATAACAGACCCGGGTAAAACAACAACGGCAGGGCTGCGAGCCTTGAAATGCAAACTCAAAAAATCAATAAGGAGGCTAATAAGAACAATACCTGAAACAGCTGCATGGGATAGGGTACGGTAGTTAAGGAAACTCTATAAAAAAGAGCACTGGGAAGACAAAAGAAAGAGCAATGACAAATTCTGGGCTGAACTGCTTTGTAGCTCTAAGAAATCCAATTCAAAACAGTTCTGGGCAATCATAAATAAACTACACAGAACAGTGAATGTATTATCGTTAAACATACAAGAATGCGAGTGGGCGGAATTTTTAACCACGAGGTTTATAGAAACAACTACCCAAGAAACATCTGAAGGAAACACCCTTGCTCCAGCTGAGGGAAAAGGCAAGCCCAAAGGGGTCACCGAATCAACCAGCTCAGAAGAAGCCATAACTTCTCATAAGAAAGAGCAAACGGACATTGGGACAAAGCTAACGGAGGAAAATGCTTCCCCGACATCAGCGACAAGCTATTCGTCCCTCTCAAGCGAAGGAGTTAGACGCATAATTAAGAAAGGCCGAAATGACGGTTCACCTGGCCCTAATGGAATCCCTCAAGCAATCTTTAAACACAACATATCGTTTTGGGGTAATCACCTTTTTAACCTATACCAAGAAATAGAGCTCCTAAATAATATACCAGTAAATTGGCAAGATTCAATACTGACCCCTATATTTAAAGGAGGAGAACAATCAAATCCATCACACTACAGGTTGATAGCCCTTCTGGATGTAGAGGCCAAATACTATGCCACTCTGGTGCTAGAAGAGCTTAAGGCTTGGTATGATAAGCTCAATCTATCCCGGCCAACCAGACAGGCTTCAGACAAGGCTTAGGGACAACAACGAATATCCTAGGTCTATCACTAATTGCAAACAAGTGTAAGCAGATGAAACTACATCTCTACCTCTGCTTTACAGACCTAAAAGCAGCTTTTGATAGTGTTGATCGCCACCTCCTGGGGAAAAAGCTGCGAGCATGGGACATTCCTGAAAGGCTATTAAAAGGCATACTGCTATTTTATTCTAACACGTGGTTAAGAATCAAGATAGGTGATGGGTCCAGATTATCAAGGAAGCTGACAATGACCAGAGGCCTCAAACAAGGGTGTGTTCTGGCCCCTCACCTTTTTAATTTGTTTTTGTCTGATCTTTCACAAAGGCTGGACTGCATTAACTCCCATCCACCGAAACTTGGTAAATTAAGACTTTCTCATCTTTCATACGCCGATGATGTGGTGTTAATGAGCCAAACAAAGAACGGTCTTCAAAGAAGTTTGAACGAAATGTCAGCTTATATTTCAGAAAACAAACTTGAAATAAATATATCTAAGACTAAAACAATGGTGATTGGGAGCCAACAGAGAAGTAAACAGACAATCTGGCTTAACGGTAACCAACATGAGGAGGTAAAAAAATACAAGCACCTAGGACTCTATATTGATAACTCAAGAAACCTCACGGAGCAAAAAAGGTACATGACTCAGAGAACAAGCGTCTTCATATTTGCCTTCAGCTTACTGGCTAAAAAGTTGAAGGGGCCTTCATATAAACCCCTGCTCGCTGTAATGAAGGCAAAAATCCTAGCAACACTAACATATGCCAGCGCTGCCTTTCATGGCGAAGATGGAGAGGTCTTAAATCAATTAATAGTTTCCATCTACAAAAAAGTATTTCAGACACAAAAGTCGGCTTCTCCAGCCCAGGTTCGTCTTGAATTCGGCCTAATAAATGAAGACATATGCAGAATGTATGCGACAGTGAAAACTTGGTATCGCTTGAAACAAAATGTAGCTACATCAGAAATCAACGAAGCCCTTTGGACTGCAGTAAACGAGGATGAAACCTCTCCTTTTAATCAATACCTAAGCAAATCTCTCTCAATTACATGTACAACAGAATTATGGAATAAAAACCTGCCGTATCAATCTTTCAAACAAGCTATAAATAAAGTTTCAAAAATTCATTCATCTCAATTGGACAAAAATATCTTTAGATTAAGGTCTCATGCTTGGATGGTAATAAACAACTATAAGTCCCTCGCACCTGCGTCATATTTGAGTGAAACATTCTCAATGAACGTAAAAAAGCAATTAAAGGCATTACCCTTTGGGAAACTACCATCTTCGGCAGACCAGCCAGCCTGGGTGCATACAGGCCCTAAATCATGTCGGCTGTGCAATTTCTACAAAGAAGATTTCATCGACGTAATTTGCACATGCAAGAAACTGTATAATGAACATGTTATCCTCCTAAAATCAAGCTTTAATGAAAGAGGCATCATATCCTGTAAAGCTGCAATAATGGCCTGCCTAAGCCCTTCAGATCCACCACTGAATGGTAGACTGATCAAATACCTCAAAGCATTTGCAAAGCTTTGTTAAAAGGGTCGGAAACTTGGCAAAGGAGAAAAAAGGACAAACCCACTGCACTGAATTTTAACAATGAATTTTAGAAGTATTAAGAAGAGATGAAATGAATGTATTGTTTCATTCTTTTTTTAACTTGTTTTGTATAACATTGGTCTTTTTCTTTTTTTTCTATTTTCTTGTTTTAAATTGTTATAGTTTTAATTAACTAAACAATAAACATTTGCTTACTTTTACTTACGTGTTACATCAACACGCACGTTACGTGTAGACGCGAAGGAGCCATGTTAGAGGAAAGTTAATTGCGCAGCAATATTTTGCCGATTCAGTTGACAGCCAGCTGACTTTTTGACAGTTAGTTCTTTCGCTGAAGAGAATTAGCTTAAAAGCAGATTGAATTTTCAGAAAGCAAGTGGAAGTGTATTTAGGAGGAATTAGTGTCAGGTAGGGAAGATAATATTTAAATAATATGGAGATTTCAGAGGGCACACAATCCTCTAATGAAGGGGAATTGAGGAAGCTTGTGCAAGATGAAATGAGAACATCTATGAAGGAGGTTTTGGAAAGCGTACTTAAAAAGAAAAGAAGAATATTGGCCTACAGAGGAAGGGGAAGATAGTGAGGTTAGGAGTTATGGTAAAAGGGCGAGAAAGGAGAAGAATATAGAAGTAGGAGTTAGGTTTTTAAAAAAGGATAATGGTGAGCCGAGCGCCACAAAAGGAGAGGGTGTCCGTCGCGGCACAAAAGAGGGTGTCCTATGCGGCAGAAAAAGAGGAGAAATTAATGAGGGGGAATTCATGAATCAGGATTTTGAAGAAGAAATGGATGAGTTTATATTGGATGATTATTTGGATGACGATTGGGGTTTAGATGTAGAAAAGGAAGATAAGGAAAATAAGGAAAAGGGTGTTTTGAAGATCCTTTAGGTGAGATATGTTTAGTCCAGATAGGATTCGTCATCCTAGGATCACAGATTGGTGGCCATAACCACACGTGGCGAGTTTTTTAAAACATTGGATCAAATGGCCTCTTGAGAGGGAAGAAAGAGCCGTTATGAAGGCTGAATGTTCACGTTCAGTAGTGGATGGCAAAGCATGCATGACTCTGGAGCTTGATACGGATTAAATTAGTTATCTTTTTAAAATGGGGAGAGACCTAAGAAAAGTGCCAGGACCGTCTTTTGGATGTGTTGGGTCCTTTAGCTCGTATATTAGATATGGCTGAAAAAGCTAAAATAAAATCTCAACAAATAGATAACAATCTTTTGAGAGGTTGGGCCCAGGAGAAAGGCTATTCTTATGAGAATAAGTCCAAAGTTAGGGGACTTTGCAAGAAAGGAGCCGACAGAAGATACAAGAGGTTATCTGTTCGGAGAAGGACTAGTGAAGGGTGTAGGAAAATATGTGAATACCTTCACTAGTTTAGATAGAGCTCAAACTTCTCTGAGAAGAGTTTTCGGAAGAGGAGTTTTTGAGAGGGCCGGGGCAAGAGCCCGTTCATTCAGCAGGGCTCAATACCAATCTCAAGGCCGAGCTGCTTTCAAGGGATTTCAGGCAGCAACAGGATTTTATCCTCAGAGAGGAAGAACTGGTAGAGCGCATGGAAGAAGACGTGCACAAACTATGCAAGGGGTCCAAGTAAAGTGTGAGGATTGTTTCTGATTCTTTCCCCTGCGAGGTAGGGGGAAGGTTAAGATGGTTTGTGAAAAATTGGGAAACAATAACAAAGGACAGTTGGATAATTCAGTCAGTTCAGGGTTATGTAATAGAGTTCGAGGAAGAACCATTTCAAGAAAAGGAACCAAGAGAGCTACTTTTTCAGAAGGATCTGCAAGTCATAGTTGCAGAAGAGTTGAGAGAAATGTTGACAAAGGGTGCGATACAAAAAATCTCAGAAGAATATTGCGTATTTGTAAGTACTGTATTTTTGGTAAAGAAAACAGAAAAAGGATGGAGACCAGTGATACATTTAAGAGATTTGAATCAGTATGTTGTGTACAGACATTTCAAGATGGAAGGGATCCATCTGTTGAGGAACATTCTTCAGGAGGGCAACTGGTTGGTGAAGCTGGATCTAAAGGATGCATACTTCACTATTTCGGTTGCAGAGGAGAGTCGGAAGTATCTGGAGTTCAGATGGATGGGGGAGCTGTTTCAGTTTTGTATGCTCCCATTTGGTCTGGCATCGGCACCGTGGTGTTTTGCCAAAATTTTAAGACCTGTTGCAAAGTATTTGAGAGAGAGAGGTGTACGATTAGTGATGTATTTGGATGATTTTTTGATCATGTCTCAGAATCAGGAAGATTTGAGGGAGCAGTTGTTGAGGACAATTCATCTTTTGTAGAGTCTGGGTTTCATAGTGAACAAGGAGAAATCAGTTTTAGAACCTAGTCAATGTTTGGAGTTCTTTGGTTTTATGGTAGATACAGTAAAGAAGACGTTAAGTTTACCAGAGAAAAAGGTCACGAAAATAAAATCAGAAGTGAAGAATTTAATAAGAAAAGAGAGAGTGTCTCTGAGGAGTGTAGCAAGAGTGATTGGACTTATTTCTTCATCAATTCAGGCAGTTTTTCCAGGCCCGTTTCATTACAGGGCATTGCAGAGGTTAAAGGCATTCCATCTGAGGAGAGGTTTGTGGTATGGCGATCAGTTATCTTTAACGTCGGAAGCACGGGAAGAGCTGATTTGGTGGTTAGAACATTTGGAATCTTGGAATGGGAGAGCGATTTTTGGAATATGCCTGGATTTTGTGTTGGAGACAGACGCGAGTCTTCTTTGATGGGGTGCATGTTTGAAGGATCAGGAGACAGGAGGAGTGTCTTTGGAGGAGAAGCAGGACCATATAAATGGTTTGGAGATGAGGGCTGGGCTGTATGCCCTGAAGAGTTTTGGAAAGACGTTAAGGAATTACAATGTTTTGTTAAAGATGGACAATGTTTCTGCTGTCCGTTATATAAACAAGTTGGGAGCAAGCAGATCGAGGAATTTGACACAGCTGGCAGAGAAGATTTTGAGTTTTTGCTTGGAGCAAGAAATAGGTTTGATGGCAGAGTATTTTCCAGGTGTGGAGAATGTAGTAGCAGATTGGAGTTTGAGGTATTTAGGAGATTTCAGCGATTGGAACCTGAATGTGAACTATTTCAGGAGAATTTGTCGGATTTGGGGTCCATTTGAGGTGGATTTCTTTGCATCAAGGCTGACGTTTCAAATAGAAAGGTTTTACAGTTGGAGACCGGATCCGTTAGCAGAGGAGGTGGGTGCGTTTCAGCAGGATTGGAGCAAGGTGAAGGGTTATGCATTTCCACCCTTTACAATGATACAGAGAGTTTTGTTGGTGGTGAGGAGACAGAAATGTCAATTAGTTGTTGTGACACCTTTTTGGGCAGGTCAGGCTTGGATGCCAGGTTTGTTAGAAATGGCAGTAGAGGAACCTTTTCTGATTCTGGAAACGGAGGATGTTCTTTTAGGGGAAGAAGATGTTTTTCATCCTTTGGTCTTGCAAGGGGCATTGAGCCTTCTTGTTTGGAAGATTTCAGGGGAGGAATCCAGTTCAGAGGCCTTCAGAACAGGCTAAGGAGTTGGCCAATGAATCATGGGCTCCAGGGACAAGAAAGAGGTATGTTGGAGCATGGAAGAAATGGGTTTGTTGGTGCTTGGAATGGGGTTTAGATACTGTGGAGGCATCTGCCATAGAACTGTCAAACTTTTTGTCTTTTTTGTTTGAGAGAGGTTTAAGTTACAGGACTATAAATTGTTATAGATCAGCAGTTGCAGCCGGTCATAGTTAAGTGGATAATTGTTCAGTAGGTAAAAACTCTTTAGTATGTAGGGTATGAAAGGTATTAAATTGACAAGACCTCCAAAACCAAAGTATAATTGTGTATGGGATGTGAAGAATTTGCTTAAGATGTTTGAAAGCTGACCTATGAATAGATCTTTAAGTTTAAAACAACTGTCAGGTAAGTTGGCAACTTTGTTGTGCCTCATTTCTTTTAGAACAGTTTCGAATGTTCGGTCATTAGATGTGAATAATAGGTGTTATAATCCAGATGGAGTGTTATTCAGGATTAATAGAAGAACAAAATGTCTTCAACAATTTTTTATCCTAGATTTGAAGATCATCCTAAGTTGTGTGTGGTTAGATGTCTAAAGGAGTATGAGAACGGGTTGAGTGAGTTTAGGAGGCATGGTGACGAACAACGTTTGATCTCGTATGTGAAACCTTTTAGACCGATTACTTCAGCTACTATTGCAAGATGAGTGAGAGGTTGTATGTTTGAAGCAGGTGTGAATATGAATGATTTTGGGGCACACTCGGTAAGAGGTGCAATGGCAAGTAAGGTTTTTTTTTGTCAGGTGGTTGTTTAGAGGATATTTTGCATGCAGCAGATTGGTCAAACACAGGTGTTTTTGCAAAATTGTATTTGAAAGCATTAGGTCATGTTTCGTCTGTCGTTGTTGAACAGCTTTGAACATGCAAAATGCTAGCCTCCGGTCCTGTCATGAAATGTTGATTCTCCAAGTTAGGTGTAGAGAGAATCTGGATTTCATTAAGAACAGGAAGGCTAGCATTATCCCTCCTCCCTCCCTCCTCCCTCCCTCCCTCCCTCCCTCCCTCGCAGGTATGCATATGGAGGGGGGAGTGGTTAAAAGAATTAAAAAAAAATAATAATTTAGAAGTTTGTAATCTTTGAAGATTTAGGAACCAAAAATATATTTGTTTAATTTAATTGTTTCAGATAACCAGTAAAGTTTGGAGTAAAGATTTGGTTTTTCGTTTGGAGCGAAAAAGAAGTTAAAGAGTTTGGAGTCAAGTGCAGCATAAAAGAGGAAGATGGCTGCTGTGTTGGGGTTTATATGTGTTGTGGACATTCTATGTTCTAGAATTTTGAATTTGTGATGTATTACTTTGAAGTGCTGCAAGGAGCAGGGCAATAAAAAGTAAGGCATAATGCTAGCCTCCGTGTCCTTAATGAAATCCAGATTCTCTCTACACCTAACTTGGAGAATCTACATTCTTGAGATCTAGAACTGGTCAATAACAACCATTCTGCTCTGGAACTAGGAAAAGTAGAGAATAGAAGCCATGGAATCATTGGGGAAACAGAACATGAATTACTGCTCCTTTGGAAAATAACGCTTGAACCCCTAGTAACATGGATTCCCTCTTTAACTGGTCCCAGCAGTGGTACACACTTGCACCAATTCTTCGGATACATTTTCTCGAATTGCAGATGATACCCAGTTCTTATTAAAAAGAGGAACGAATCATCCAGAATCACTTTTGCCCACAGATGAAACAACCTTTTTAATCTTCTGCCCACCATCCTATACTCATTTGGTTTGATCTTGGGTTTGAGAAGAATGCAGCTGGGATCTGCTTCAAATCATAGCCACCCGGTCAAAACCCGGCCTTGAAAAGGGACGCTTGTCCTACGGATTTTGGATCAATCACTTTTCTATGAATTAATCTGTCTCAGGCACAAATTTGAAAGGCTTCAAAACTTTTCTTTCACCGGCTAACTTCTGTACTTTCTCATCCAGTTCGCCACCAACATCTTCAGCCCCGAAAATGGTAACTTTTGAATAAGTGACCTCTGACCCACATCAAATTTCCACTGTTTCATCCAAAGGAACCTCCTTCCATGAATTGCTGCTTCTGAAGATAATGCAGTGGATCACAAAATATTGAATGAGACATTCAATAAAAATTGGGCCATAAATTCCGTATCGGTTAGAATGGAGACATGATAACCATTGTTTTGTAAAGCATTGGAGAGTTTGGAAGTCTTTAAATAAGCCCTCAGTAGCATAAGCTACATATTAATGTGTTCTTCAAGAGAAATTGGATGTTTCATGAATTCTATTCATAGAACTTGCTACCCTATTTTCAACCACAACTGACAAAACTGCATCCTCTGTGGCCAACGATGAAGAAGTGGACATAGAGGAAAGGCTTGTATTAATTCTTGGAATCTGTGGGAACTGATCCTCAAACTGGTTGACAGGAATCCTATTGCACATAAAAAGAGGAATTGAAGCTTTATCAATGTCCTTTTATTCCTTGATTATGACATCTTTAATGACATCATGAAGAAGCAAACTGTCAGGTGGACTTGCACTATACTGAGAGTAGAACACATCTTCTTGTTGCTGGGTATGCTCACATCCTACTGCATTTCTTATATGAGCTAGCACCTCTTGCAGTTGTGACCCTGCACATAGTGCTACTTTGGGCCAGATTCTTAATTTTCCTAAGAGTCTGCCTTAGCTTTTAGCAGCTGTTCACCCAATGCTGAAACTTCCAAAGAAGAGAGTTTCCCAGGTAAACCAGAAAGGACTGGGTATATGTAATCAGAAAAAGGGGGGGGGGGGGTTCCTTTCTGTGTTTTTCAATAAATCTAGACCATTTGGCAAAAACAGATAAACTTAATCAATTTTCACATGACATGAAAGAAATATAAAATACTAAAGAAACTTTATGGGCACATTTCTAACAAATTTATTTTTAGAAAAACCAAGTTAAAAATGTCAATACACAAATTAAAAACAATATAAAAACAATACGAAAACAATATGCATTCAATTGCTCTAAACAAAGATATTCTTGTTCTATACAGTTCTAAATTGATCTATAAATCTTTGTTGGCAAATGTTATATAAATTTAACATACAGTATACAATCTCATGCAATTATTATACAATATAAAAAACATTTAGAGTCCTTGTGTCGACGCGTTTCGGTGCTTTTCAATTTGAGTCAAATAAACACCTTCCTTAGGGCAGACTTTGATAAAAACCAGGTAAATTCTTTCTAAAAAGGAGAATACATACAATTAGTCTTCAGTTTTTAATATGAAAAAAAGGTCCTATTCTAAACATGTCATGTGTCTATCTGCTTATATCACGTCCTTTTGCATTAACTGATATATTAAACTTACTCTTGTTATGTGTTCATCATTACTTTCTCACAATACTGGACCATCAATTTAACTTTCCAAGTCCTCCTTTGGGTCCTGATTCATTTGTATCATTAACAGAACCTATTTAAAGTGAATGAATGAATTGTCACTAGTGATTTTCATAAATTTACTAAAAAGGAGCTTTAATTTTTTAGAAATTTATTTTATCTGTCTCACTTACTTCTCAGTGGATACTATAGTCATATCTTTTGCAGCTCACGCAAACTTGATATTTTCGTTTACACTACTGTGTCATTAGTGCCGGTTTACAGTTATGGCATCGCCTCTGAAGTCTAAGGAATTAGAGAAATAGAATAACGTTGTTGGTATCCCTAGATATTTTAAATTAAAAAGAGATCTTTTTTCATTAATCTTCCCTCTACTTACTTGGAGACCTTTCTGCTGCCGTGAGCTATGGCTGTGTCGACTTTATCGTTGTGTTACTTGATAAGTGGTCAGGGATTATTTCTTTATCTCCCTCTTGTCCTGGCCAGCTCAGCTTTGTAATTTGCAGGAGGTCCACCTGTCGGTGGAGGAAATTAAGGTTTTATGGTCTTTTAAACCAAATACTTCAAGTAAGTTGTTTATATTATGAAGGTACTGCAGACAAATTGTCGGCATAGTCTTTTAAACCAGATACTTCAAGTGAATCATTTATATTATAATGGTAGTGCAGACATATTATCAGCATGGTCTCTACACATATCGCGGTGCTATGGCTCCATGCAACCGGCCCTTCAGATATTCAGGCAGAGATCTTATCATTCCCACTCGACCTTACGCGTTTAAAAGCGGGAACCATAACATGACTAGTAGCAACGATATTTATAATTTGTCTTTAACGTAATCAAAGGGCAATGTTAACTGGGTCTTTGTGATTTAAATCCAAACTCCAGTTTTCTAGCACTCCAATGTCACCAAAATTATGCTACCGGTGAGACCCCACTGAATTTTATAGCCTCTTACCTAAGTAGGCACCTTCGTTACGTGGTCTCGTCAATCAGCTGCTTGAATGTTGTGGAAAAAGGCCCTCTTTTTATAGTGCGCTCTCGCCTGAGTTAATTAGGTGATTGTTAATTTCGTTCACGCAATTATGTTTAATGCGGCTGGTGTCCGCCATTTTGGTAGTTTTTAGATTCCCTATACCGCTCTTTCCATTATGAAGTCCAGTGTATGTATAAACTACCCTTCCGAAATCTCGGAGAATACATGACCCACTGTACTGAGGGCTGAATATAAGCCCAAGCCTTTGAGGCTTGGCCTTGCTCATGTATATTGCTTCGATTAGGCCATATAAATACTTCTAATATAGTCGATTTATTGTTTATCCCCGCCATTTTGGTAGTTTTTACAAGCCGTTTTTGTAGTCCACATACTTTTCGGCTTACTTGCCTTTACCCTATATATGTGGTCAGCCTGTTACTTTTTATACATTTCTTTAAATGCTCATAGTTACTTCATACGGTTCAAGAAAAAGTGTTTAGTCTTACTCATTTGATGTTTAAATTGCGCAATAATTTCAGTAGAAACATTCGCGTGAATTGAGCGTTTTTTTTCCTTCCTTACATCGAAACAATCATTTGCAAAGCTTTTATGCGGTTTCGACTATACAATAAAATCAGTTTACTCTCAGTGTTATTATGCCCACATTGGTAATAGCAAAATGATAACAATCTCATGTTCACACAATGTACTTTCATAATGCGCTTTCTTGCCTCAAATGTCATTGAGCATCACATGTGTATAATTTGGTGTACGTCATATCAAACACCCGATTCTGTCACGATGGTCGACATTCCCATGGTGGAGGGGAAGAATATTTCGGTGTTTTTTTTTATAAAAGAATATACAGTTTATTGGTGGTAACAACCAGCCATGACTCAAGTGTGCTTTATCTTAAGTTCATAACATTTTTTCTTTTTAACTTACAAAAAGGACACCAAATGTACCTATATTATGCTCTATGACTTACAATTGCGTTCTGACCAATGTTCCTTTTATCTTTATGCCTATAACTCAATCTTATATCGATGTACAATTGACCATTTCTTTATCTATACTGGTGATATATACAGTTACATTGTTGTTATCAACCCTGAGGTTTATTTTAGCTACCTCGCCATTCTCTCCCATTCTTCTCTTCCATTTAGTCCCAGATAGTAACTTTTAAATTTAGACATAAAGAATTGTTCTCTTTGTTTGCGTCTCTTATCTATGTCCCCTCCTCTGGCTGATGGTTTAATTTTTTCGAGGATGAACCACTTAAGATCATTTTCTTTATGTTTTTCGGCAATCCAATGCTCAACTAATGGGGCATTCTTTTTATGATTCTTGAGTGCCGATCGGTGTTCTGTTAGACATAGCCTCATCTCACGTCCCGTCTCTCCTATATAGCATTTTTGGCATGGACAGACAAGCATATATACTACATTGCTGGTCCTACAGTTCACATGATCATTCATCCTTCTCTGTTTTTATGATATTTTTGCAGTGTGAGCAAGTTCCACATGGTAAGTTACCTCTAATGGCGGTGTTCCCTGTTATGCTCATCGGATGTCCTCTATTGGGTTCTCTAAAAGTTTTTACCAATTGGTTTCTGATGGTTTTATTTCGTCTATAAGCGTAGATGGGTTTTTCCAATCTAGCTCGGCCAGGTTTATTTAGTAACGCCCAATTTTTGTTAATCAGGTTTTTTACTTTGTAACTGAATCCATTGTAATCAGAAACCATTACTAAGTCTGGTTTTGGTTTTTTGGTATTCTCTTTGGGCTCAAACAGGCAGTCACGATTAAAATATTTAGCACGTTTATATGCCTCTTTTATTAATCTTTTTGGGTATCCACGCTGTGTCAGTTTCTGTTTTAAAGTTTCAGCGTGGACCTCAAATGTACGCCTGTCAGTACAATTACGCCTTATCCTGAGGAACTGGCTAAATGGAATCCCATCGCGCTGACTCCTCGGGTGGTAACTTGTATGATGTAATAAAGTATTTCTATCAGATGGTTTCACATATAGCTCTACAATCAACTTTCCCTCTTTCTCTTTGATCTTTATATCCAGGAAGTCAACTGAATCTTGACTTTTATTGCCACTGAATTTCAAATTGAGGTCCCCACAGTTCAACCAATCTAGAAAACTGTTAAGTTCATCTTCGGGGCCCTCCCATATGAAGAAAACGCTGAATCCATGCTTGCTTTATCATCATCTGCAGATCTCCCAAAGAGATCTGTAACACTTCCTGCTCATCAGGAGGACGTTACTGTTTTTTTCGGCAGCCGACTTCTTGGACTCCATCATGTAGTCTGTGAACTGTAGGCCACTGAAATCAGATCAATTCCTGCTTTTAAATCGGTGCCTGGGCACTAGATCTTGTCACGGGTACCAGACAAGGAGTGTACTGTACCTCCAGTCATGCATTTTTAATACAAGCACCCTACTAGAGAGGGAGCACCACTCGTGGCCAGACTCCATGGGATCAACACCCCATGCAGCGTTCCTCCCTGCTCCAGCTCTGCACATGAGCAGGGAGCACACAAGAGAATTGTGCGTTGAGCGTGCTGCTCATGTTAATAATGGTAAAAAAAGCTAAAGTTTTAGAGACATAAATCAAATAAAAGTACAAAACAGGAGGAGGGAAGTGTAAAGGGGGCCTCTTTGCAGGACTCCAGCTGCCAGGATGCCTGTCAATGTGCACTGTATATGCTTAATAACTGTTGCATTGACATTTATAGTATAGTTGAGAGCCAGTGCGTAACTGCCAGCGCAGCTCCAATCGCTGCCTTTTATTGTGCGGCCCATGCTGGCTTGAGCCAAACCATAAATCACACATACTGAGCAGCCTATCCTTTCCCACCCCTTATACTTGGTGGCATCCCCTTGCAGTCTGCTTGGGGTTGGACACAACATCTCTCCCTAACCTTCACCAAAACATGTTACTGACAACAGCTTTGTAAACAAAATGAGAAGTCAGGATTTTTAGCCTTAAGAGACACAGTGTTGTCACACCAGGCAGTCCTTTAGCCGGGACGAGGGTGTTGGGTTGTCCCATAGGTGGTATTTCGTGCAATGACTCTTTCTGCTTGGAGGTGGGCTGATAGATCTCTGTTGATAGCTGAGATATTGCTCTCAACATCCATACTGGATAGGAGGAGTGGGCTTGCAGGCCACTTCAGGGGGACCTGACAACTCTGCAACATCTTGCAATGGTGCAGGGGTGAGTTCCTCAGCCATACCCCATCTGGTTGCTTCATTTTCTGGATTTATTTCTTCCCTACTCATGCCACACTGGGCTGGTTTGAAGACGAACATATTGTGGGTGACTGACTCTCCATTACCTTGGTCTGTTACCATGATGCTCTGGTGTTGGGTTACAACCCAGAGTTGGCTTTCAAAAGGGAGTCGGGATTTGCTACCCGAGTATCAGCCTCTCACGAAGACAGTGCCTCCAGGGTGGAGAGCTGACAACTGGGCTCCTCACCTGGCACTGGCCAGCTGGTTGGTGTTCTTCAGTCCTATTATCTCCAGGGCGTCATCAATGGTAGGTGGTGTCCACGCTGGATGAAGTGGAATAGTGTCAGCTTTCACCTGCCCCTTGCTGGCATGTTCTGGGGCTAGTCCTGTGGTTGAGTGGGGCGTCTGCCTATACTCCCACAAGCATGCATATACCATCCACTCCAGGGGTTGCTTGTTGGCAATTGCTATGTGAAGTACTTTCTTGAGAGTTCGTATGAAATGTTCAACTTTTCCATTGTACAGATACACAAAGGAAGGGAGGGAGAGTAATACGGAAGGATTCGCACTCCCAGAACTAGTTTACAAAACAAAAAAAATCCTCCAAATAATGTCCGGAAGTGTTCCCCACAGTGGTATGGGAGCACTCAGTGTTTTATAAAATACCCCTCACACACCAAAAGGACCCTTGGTGTCATGCTTCATCATTGGGGTCTTCGCTCCCCTCTAGCGGGATGCGGTGTGCTACGACCTACAACTACGCGGGAGCACTTTTAATCAATTACTATATGTGGTGCATGTGAGTGAGGTATTTCTATGTGTGAGTGGTGGGATTAGTGAGATAATTAAAAAGCACCTGGCTTGTGGGTTTGTAGAAAAATGTTTTATTCAAGTCCCCGGGCTGGTACTGTTAAAAGAAGTGAAGTGCGAGGTGTGGATGTCGTAATTATGGACAATACCTCATGTGTGCGTTGACATGTTTCGGAGACCAAGGTCCTTCTTCAGGACGGGGGCACAACTTCCCCACCTTACTCACGTTTCACTATATATAAAAAAAATGTCTTTTTTTTTTTTTACAAAAGTGAAAGAATAAATAAATATGTGCGGTTAACGCTACCAGTCACTAAGCTTTCGCGCATGCTCCGTACAATCGGATGCACCGCGCATGAGCTGAAACGGCACACAATCAACGGAGGAATCCGGATCACCCTTATTTGGGCTCTGTCCCTATCATACGAGGCGGCACCTAATTATCACTCGACCAACGGGACTACGGATTACCCATACTTGGGCATCTTACTGCATCCGCCCAGACGTAACGAACAGGCAATTAACACCTAATACTCAACCCTCGTAGTATAAAAACCACACGCTCTGGGCCAAATCACCAGTCCAGCAGAGCAGCGTATGGGGATACATCGAGGAGGACTCCTACTGAGTTTGTGAGTATGATGTGGGATGTGTTTTTTCTGCTAAACCCAAGTAAGGTTTACCCTGCTAAACAAACATATCTTTTCCCTAGATTGCACAATGGCAATCAACCCCAGACGTTTCTGAATGCTCATGAAGCCTGTATTCTGTAAAAGGCAAGTATGGCAATAATACCTTCTTTTCCCATATTTATGTTTCTAAACAACCTGACAAGAGTGTGTTTTCTGTTATATGTCTGTATGTCTTGTATGTGTCACTTTTTTACAGGGCTAACCAGCATGTAGTTTTTTTCAAGGTGACTGCACCTGCTAAAACAGCCCTAAATGAAGGTTACCAATGTTTTTTCCTCATTTTCTCTTCTCAGGTTATGCAAATTGCATTTTACTTGAGCTGTACCGCTGTAGGTACATTGTAGCCTATACATTGTAGTCAGACACATATTTATTTATTCTTTCACTTTTGTAAAAAAAAACTAATTACATTTTTTTATACATAGTAAACCTTAGGAAGGTGGGGAAGTTGTGCCCCCGTCCTGAAGAAGGAGCTTGGTCCCCGAAACATGTCGATGCACACATGAGGGGCCAGATGTAGGTAAATCTCATTTACCGATTCATAAATACCGAATTTTACCGATTCGGTATTCATGAATCGGTAAATGAGATGTAGGTAAAAAAATCAGTATTTTTTACCGAATCGGTAAGATTCGGTATTTACCTATTTGGTAAATACCAAATCGGTATTTGCTATTGAATCCAATGGGCTTTAAAGCCCTTTGGATTCAATAGCAAATACCGATTCGGTATATACCGAATCGGTAAAATACCGAATTGCTAAGGGGGACAGGGTGTCACTTTGACACCCTGTTGCACCCCTGTAACTGGCTTGTGCGCCATGTGGCACACAGACATGCCCAAAGGGCATGTCTGTGTGCCACATGGCACAGGTGTACATGCACAGATGTGCATGTACACAGGGATTCGGTATTTACCATGCAATTGTATTGCATGGTAAATACCGAATCCTGAAAGGCCTGTAGCACTGTTCAAAGTGCTACCTACATCTCAAAATACATATTCGATAATTTTACCGATTGGTAAATTTACCGAATCGGTAAAATTTACAGAATCGGTAAATTTACAGAATCTGTAATTTTACCGATTCGGTAAAATTACCGATTCGGTAAAATTACCAAATATGTACGTTTTTTGAGCCCCTACATCTCCATAGCCCTTTACCGATCGGAAACGGCCGAAAATCGGTATTTTCGGCCATTTCCGACCGGTAAAGGGCTACCTACATCTGGCCCGAGGTGTTCCATAATTACGACATCCACACCTCGCACTTCACTTCTTTTAACAGTACCAGCCCGGGGACTTGAATAATTTTTTTTTCTAAAAACCCATGAGCCAGGTGCTTTTTAATTATCTCACTAATCCCACCACTCACACATAGAAATACCTAACTGAAATGCACCACATATAGTCATTTACTAAAAGTGCTCCCGCGTAGTCGTAGGTCGTAGCACGCTGCATCCCGCTAGAGGGGTGCGAAGACCCCAATGATGAAGCATGACACCAAGGGTCCTTGGTGTGTTAGGGGTATTTTATAAAACACTGAGTGCTCCCATACCACTGTGGGGAACACTTCTAGACATTATTTGGAGGATTCTTTTTGTTTTGTCAACTTCTCCATTGGCCAGGGGTCACCAAAGAGTTATCCAATTGTGTTTGATCCCCATGACAGTAGATACGCCTCAAACTCCTTACCCTGGAACAGCGGGCCATTGTATGTTCAAAGCTCTCTTAGCAGCCCATGTGTGACAGTCATCTTCTCAAACATGGGGTGACCTCCGTAGCTGTCTGAGATGCCACGATCTCCACTTCTGGATACTATGTGTAATTATCAATTAAAACGGTATATCGCCTGTCTGGCAGACAACCGAAATCAAGGCTGATGCATACCTATGGTTGCCGGGGACCTCGTTCTGTGATTACTAGAGGCGGCACCTCTTGTACCCCAGTGATTTGGCAGCACTGATTGGACCGCATCATGGTTTCTTCCATCTCGTCCACAAGTGGGAACCAAGCTTTGCTCCAGAGGATGCAATTCTTTGTCCTCATCATGCCTTGGTGTCCATTGTGGGCTAATCAAACCACTTGCATAGTGAGGCTGGTGGGGATCACTACTCTGGATCCTCACAGGAGGCAACCTCCAGCATTGGTCACAAGCTCATTACGTACTTGATGGAGTGAGTCCACAATTTTCTTGGCCTCTGGAGTGCATTTTGCTTGGAGTTGTTTGAGGGAACTCCACTTCTTCAACTGTATGGCCTCTAGAGTGAGCAGCAGGCACTCTTCCTGGGCTGTTGCTTCTCGGATCATGTCGATGGATAGGGGGCAGTGGCCGGGACTGCTCGACCACATACCTCACATTCTGCTCGGTTTCTTTCGCATCCTCTACGACGTATAGTGTTGCTTCAAGCTGGTGGCATGATAAGTAGTCCGTGGGGTTTTGCGTGCCTGGCCTGTACTGCATGTGACAATCGTAGTCTTGCAACTGCAGCATCCACTTCGCCAATGCGCGGCAGGAGCTTGGAGGAGGTGCCTTGCAACAGAGAAAGGAGATGAATCATCTGCATATTGAACGTGACAGATTATCTAGATAATAAACCATTTTGTAAAGATAGTCTGTTATAGCTGACCTTTGGAGCATGGCAGACTATATTCAGATTCACACTACTGCTAGTTAGGGTATGTACAGTCCTCTGTGGCAGGCATGTTAACCTAACAAACTATCTGGATCCTGCACACAAAATAAAGATCTTCAGAGCAGATACAACATCTCACCAGGCTATATTTCACAACAGGTCAGTGTAGGTTAGAGCAATGTCAGTGAAATGTAATTCGTAATTGAATTGTGATAACTTTGCCCCAGCACAATAGGCTAGTCAAAGCACCATCCAAAACACAAAAATGTATGGTGGCTACTACAACACAATTTTTTATCAGTGTTACAGTACAAATCACTGATCCGTAAATTACCAAGATCCTGGTTTGGATAGGGGATAGCCCAAGAGGAGAATAAAGACCAGTCTTATCGGAAGAGAAAGCCTCAATCACATAATGTGGCATGCTTTATCATAGGCAACCTCTCCCGACCCTGGTAGGACTATACCACCAGGACAGGGCCTACTCGACCTCCTAGTAAACCTTTTGGAGGGAGTTCTTAAAATAAGACAAATTCCTAGACAAAACAGGGGGATCAATGTAAAGTTAAAAGTTCCTAGAGGTAACTAGGTTTTCATCTTTATTAGTGGTGACCTCTGGGACATCTAAAACGAACTACGCAATGGAGTGAGAGCAAAATGGCTCAGACCATCGTTTTATCGCTAACATGGTCCTGCCCTATTCTACGACGCCTAGATCGGTCAGGGGCATTCATCAGGGCTAAGGATCCCTAAAGACCTAGACTAACAAATTATCAATGGTAAAAAGTTAAATCATGCACTAGAAGGACCAGAGTGAATCCTACCTGATCTTAGTGCTAGCAAACCCTAACTAAGGGGATACCCATCATCACGTCTGGGAAGGGACGATGTCTTCTATAGTCACACAGTCATCAAGAGGTACACCGAAACAGCTATCAGCCATCCTCAACCAGCCGCAGGTGGGACCTGCAGGTAGGATTCACTCTGTTCCTAGTGCATGATTTTAACTTTTTACTGTTGACTATTTGTTAGTTAATCAAAGCACCATGTCATACTGGAATCTGGAGTTTTCTGATTTTACATAGCTTCTTAATGGCTTGTGGGTTTAGGTTTTGGTTGTGACAAACACTAAATCAGGAATAGGAAATGTCATGAGAGTTTCTGGCTTAAGAACAACATGACTCAATGTCCTATTCAGGTGTGCAATCTTTTCGCAGAGCAATTTCTTGTTTGACATACCATATGTAAAAGAAAGGGGGTTCAACTAATACCCTTTTAATTCTTGGCCTCTTAACTATGGCTGTGAACTAGTGTTTCCGATCAGCTTGTCAAGTCAACTCTGTGGCATCTCTCAGGTCTCCAAAATATCTCCTCTATTTTACAACATCTACCTAATCCTTTACAAAACCTGATTACATCATTTGACCTCACCTGCTATAACTATGTAGATGGCACTCAAATAATTTTTTTTAATCGATGATCTGGAAACCATTTACTAAATAAAACTTGATGACTGTCTTCACTCCATAAACACATAGATAACGACTAACTATGTAAAGCTAAACACCACAAAGACAGAGCTTATAACCTGCAGACAATGACAAAAATAACAGCTTGTAACAGTAACAGGGAGAGGATGTAGCCTTCCTGCTAGAGAGGTTAACCTCGAAGTTGGGGAACCAGGTTCAAGTCTCTGCCGGGGACGCTCAACATCCTGTGATTCTAGGCAAATCACTTAATCTCCCTGTGCCTAACAAAATGAATGTGTCCTTCTGTAACACAACTGGTGCTCATGTAAAGTGCTCTTATACCTTCAGGTCGAGTTTGTGCTCCATAAAAGTAAAAAAAAAACAGCTCATAGCCATATGGCCTAAGAAACATGAGGCCACTCCAACAATATGAAGAGAAGCCAGATACCTTGGGGCAACCATGAAATCGGACCTATACTTGGTACCAAATTTTAACAACATAAAGCGTAGTGCCTTAAAACAATGAAAACACTGTTACATCCTCCCATCCCTTGGATACCAACAAAAACTGCAAGCTGTCCTCACACTCATAATGTCCAAGCTTGTTAATGCCTATAACTTGGGACACCCTCATTTATCACAAACAAAATACAACTCATCCAAAATAAATGCTCCTGCAAGACTTCTTCTCTGCCTCCACCCAAGAGGACACATGATTCCAGTCTTGCAACCACTGCACTGGCTACCTATTGCAAGAAGGGCAATGTTTAAGGCACATCACATTGTTCACAAAATCTCCAAGGAATATCTACCAGCTAAATTCAAGCAATACAAAAAAACGGACACTCCACTCCAGGTTTGCACTATTTATCATCATACCACCTTACCATAAGAAATCCACAGGGAGCACTGCTTTCTCAGTATAAGCTGTCAAGCTCAGGAACCATCATTCAAAGCATCCACAAGCATATACACACATCCTGGCAAGAGAACCTGAAAAGACATCCATACACTCAAGCCTAATCTTTAGTTTACAATCCACAGATTGGAAGCAACCCAAGCAGCATACTATTTTTGATATGCAGGTAATTTAAAAAGGGCTAACACTATGGTTCGCTGGGGTATTATATACTTATGTATTTTCGCACATAACATTTTTGGCCCACACTAATATTAAAACCATAAGACTCAGCAGTCGACAGCCAACTGTAACCTACACCTCTTGCATTCATTTAAGACTATCTGGTACGAGGGTTGTCCATCACCAGTACTGTACAACTAATAAACCTGCCACCACTAAATGATCATCAGGATTCAAGCAAGCCGGGCCGACGAGGCTGAAATGCCAGAAACCGGTCCCCGGAAGCTTGTATCCTTTCTGGTGAAGAGTTGGCTTGGTAGTTTGGTTTGCCCTGTTCCCATGATGCACTGGGCCAGGGACAGACTAATTTGCAAATAGCCAGGTTCTGAGCTGGGATGGGGCAGTGAGCTAAATAACGGTGATGGATCAAGCCCTGATCTTTGGACTGGGTAAGAGTGGTCTGCTTAATTCAGACACTCTGTTCATCACCACCCCCTTTTCTGAACCACTAAATGACCAGGCATGTAATAACTGAAGAGATCTATCACACACTGCGGGTCAATCGGAGGACTTTTATCTAGTCCACGATGCAGGTGCCAAGTACACTTTGGCCACTTCTTTACATCTCACAATGACACTCAGATATAGAATGATAGTAGCAATGTACATCCCAGCAGATATCTCCACTTCTCTCTCCCTCCAACCATGCCAGCTCCGGCCCACAACTATAGACAACATTTCTGATTTGACAACCCAGTGCAGTACCAAGCAAAGCAGACTATAATCTAGGACAAACCATAAAGGAACCTGCAGAGCTATTCAAAGCTGTCACGGTACTGAAAAACCATAAATTGTGCATCTGCATTTCTCACACCTCAACATCCACCACACTGCTGACACCCTGCCCTCTTAACCGCACCTCTTGGTCATCACACACAACATGGAAACACTTTCCACATAGGATCAAAAAACAAAAATAAAACCCTTCCAACTACACACCACCCTATATTGCGTAGCTTGCTGCCCAGTAGGTAATCGCTTCAGTGTCACACATAGGGGTAGTAAGTGCTACACAAATGCTCCAATACAATACAATGCAATGTTTAGCATTTATGTAAATGTAAATGTATTGCGACTTATATAGCGCACGTATCACCCGAAGGTATCAAGGCGCTTGCTTAGGGAACCCGTCCTGGTATTCCCCTGTGAGATACCCCGGCAGGGTATCCACAAGGTGAAAGCCAGGCATCCCGCCGCGAGGGGCCGTAGTGGAGATTAAGCAAGCTATTGCCCAGAGTCGCAGAGTGTGACCCCGTGAGTCGAGTAGGCACCGGAGCGAGAATTGTCGAGTCCGTGGAATTTTTGAGCCAGAGACCCGCCGAGGCGGGGAATCGAACCCTGGTCCACGGCCGATCTCAGCTTCTGGGTCTGCCGCCTCTAACCACTGAGCCACGCTTCTCCACTTTATCATTGGGTATCATCAAATATATGTTTTGATCCTGTTAAAATCTTTGTTTCCATTACACTTCAGAATTACAAAATAAAATGTCCTTCTGTGGACTTGCGTAACTGCTGGTATATGTTGAAATATTTGTATAGTTCATTCACAGATATTCAAATTATCGTGTATTAAATACAAATTGACATTGTACAGTCTTTCGTTTTGCAATTTCTGTATAGAGGGCCCCATGAATTATGTGATTCTGCAGCCATAGCATTTTTCACATTAGTATGAACACATTTGCCTCATAATCCATGATCTGCTGCATAATCTGCAGATTATATTAAAAAAACTAATTTTGTTTCTAGCTCAAATAGATAAAAAGTTACTATAAATGCTGCAACTAGTGCTACCCAGTGAAAGGTCCTTCCTAAAGGTTGACTGGTCACCTTTGAATTACTTATAGCTGTATTTAGATGTAGAAATTGTACTATTGAAGTGATACCTTTGCTCAGACAGTGCTAATGTGTAAAAATGACAAAATAATGAAGTAATAATATCACAAAATGTGTTACATTAATCCATATAAATTGGGTCTTGTATTTCACATAATTCAGTCAATCTTGCTGCCTAATTTGGGCCTTCCTTGCCGTAGGATTCCAGTGGGCCTGCTTGTACCCCTGGAGTTTGTCACATGGTTCACATTGCAGTCAAAGAGGTAAAGTAAACAACATCTCCATGTTAACGCCTTAACCGCGGCGTCAATTCCCTCTCGGTGCGGGGCATTCTATTGTGTGGGCGGGGCTGAGTCGGCCAACGGACGTGCCCAGCACTACGAAGGTAGTGCTCGCGACGGCCATTGGCCGATGGGTGAAAGGCAAGGGTTAAAACAATAATCAACAATTTGTCAGAAGAAAAACTTTGCCTAACATTTACCTGTCGTGGAATGTGCAGCAAATGTAACAAGATAAAAACACAATTTAAATGAATTTTTATTGCTCATTTACATTCTGAACTCGAGCATTGTTATTTTTGGGGTATTACAGCACCCGCACCCCACACCTCTTTTTCCAGTGCCTATGTTTTTTGTTTTGAATTAGGCAAATACAGTGCGAGCTGCCCCTGCCTCTTGAGTGGATCAAAAATTAATATGGGCTGGCCTGGCATTTGACATATCACAGCTAATGCTTAATCCGGTTTCTTTATTTTACAAAATTCATAACATGAAAAAAAGCCTACGCGTTTCGACCTCAGCCCTCCGCATGGCCAAATATATATCTATTAACTGAAAAAGTAAAAGGTTACAGGGACGTTATAGTTAGGCTCAGATTTCACTCATACAAAACCAGTGAAATTCGGCTTTTATAGTTACCTGAGCTAACTATAACTTAAGCCCTCGTAATGCAATGCTTATGACCTCACATATTAAATCGCTCATGACATGGTTAGTGACATCACTGATGACAGCACTGATGACATCTGGGGCCAATTACCCCTCCTTTTGCCTCCAGTAAGACCCACACAGTAGGATTGCTGAGAGGTTGTCGGAGGTCACGCCCCTGTTTCCACCACTCTGCAAACGCGCCTCCTGGCGCACTACTAGTATGGGGATGAAGTCCCCTTGGCTTTCGAGGTGCCTTGGGGCCAACTATCCCTCCTGTTACCTCCAGGAAGTCCCACACAGTGGGTTTGCTGAGAGGTTTTCGGTGCCCACGTCCTCTTTCTCCACTCCTCTGCAAATGTGCTTTCTGGCGCACTACTGGTTGGGAGGTAGCAGAAGGAGTTTCTGGTTCCCAAGGACCCTCAGCAATTAAGGGGACCTCATCCCCCAACTACCACTGCAACAGGAAGCAAGTTTGCAAAGTGGCGGTGAAGGGGGCATGGCCTTCGGAATTTGCTGGTGCTTTAAAAAAAAAACTGATGGGAGGGGGGCTTTGTGGCCCCTCTTCCCTGAGCCATTTTTGGCCCCGGGGCCAGACCTTTTTTTATTGGGTGAGACGGGCTGTGCGCCCCCACTCCCCAGGCCATTTACGGCCCGGGCCCCGTCCCCTGGGGCCTGGCTTTTTCTTTGTCTTTTAGTTTTTATAGGGAAGGAGCCAAGTGACCTCCCTCCCAGACCGATTTCAGTCCCGGGGGCTCCATCTGGTATTGCTTTTCCACATAGGGAGCTGCTTACATGCATAAATAAAGTTACATTTCTGCAAAGGCAATGTCACGAAGTCGCGCTGGGTGCGAGCTGCGTGCACACACACTTTACGCGGACCCCATGTGACCAGAAAAAAAGAGATTTGATTGGTTTATAACACTTCCTATTCTAACTATTGAAGAACCCCACCCATTTCAATCACTCTTCTTAGACCTTCCTCGAGAGAAGACAGGTCCTGAGACGAACATCAATTTTTTTTCATTGGAGACCTCAATTTGGTTTTTGGAGACAAAAGTGGCTACACCAGTGGTAGAATCTTCTGAGTCTGATCATTCTGGGGCTGAAGAATTTCTACCAGAACCTCCCCCTCCTGAAAGATATACATCCATTGTATGGAAATGTTTTACTTTCCCGGAGGGGCAACAGAAAGTAAATGCCACCAAGGTGACGTGCAAGATTTGCCAGGCAGTGCTCTCCAGAGGAGATCCAAACAAGAAATACTCCTGTGGCACTGCTAGCATGTGGAAACACCTGCAATCGCTGCATCCTGTAAACTATGCACACGAGGAATGCAGAAGACTGTGTCAAAATGCTCCTCCATCACCGGCATTACCTAGTCCCTCTGATGCATCACCATCAACATTGGCACCAGATATACGTCCCCAATTTGGGAAAGTGAAAATGCATTGCGTGAAATGCAATTGTTTATTTTGTTATGGGGAGCAATCAGTGGACCTTGTTTGTCGCACCATCGATAACCATCAATGCTAGTTTGTTTGCTTTTTCCTCAAAGTTTTTGGTTTTGTTCGTCCTGTTGACTTTTTCTTCCTGTTAAAAAAAAAACTAAAATAACAAAAAATCGTTGAAAAAAATCAAAATAAAATATAAAACTACAAAAAGAAAAAAAAGTTCTTTTCAGAACTAACTACTCTGGTTAAAAAAAGAGCTAAATTTGTATGCTAGTGTGTGAAAGTTTACATGAATGTATGTCTAATGGATAATTGACTGAAAGAATGCATTTGTGGTGTATGGTGAATGTATAAGTGCAGAACTATAATGAAGTGCTGCAACATGACACTGTAAAGTCTTTAGCTACAGCGAGCTGTGGTGCTTCCGGATTGCAGGGATGTAACATACGTACATAAATATGTTGTAAGTCTGTACTTCCATCTGCACTGCTGCTTTAACTGCAGCCATGTGGTGACACAGGCACCCTTGCACTATGGTGCAGGGATATTTGTGTCGTGTGGAGTTGGTTTTTGTGCAAAAAGACACATCTTCCTGCACAAAAACAATTTGTGAAGGCACTTTTCTCCTTTAATGTATACTGTACATTTTAGCATACATTCAAAGAGAAAAAATGAGGAGAAATGAAAATAATTCTCCTTGTTGTGCCGTGCTACACCAATTGGAGGATGCTGCAGCATTGTGTCATGTTCTATGAGTGTTCTGTGCAAACACGCATAGCAACACCCATAGAACGCCCTTTCAACGCAAAGTGTTATGTATAATAAGGTTGTATTAACATGGAGAAGAAAAGGTACACAGACTGCCTTTTACTCTCTTTGTAATTATGAAACAGTGTCTTGCGCTCTAAGTATGATGTACATGCATAGTATATAAATACATTAATTTGTACTAGGGTTAATGGCTAGGCCAATTCTTATTATATGAGTAATAAGTAGAAAAATGTCAGTACTGCAAACAGAGAACAAGATACATTTATAATTACTTACGTTTTGGCAAACTTATAGGACATGTTTATAGATTACTGAAGGGAAGGGATGGGGCCTGACATGACATGTGCAAACACACTCAGTGATGTGTTTTAAGTTGAGGAATTTTGTCTCTTTTAATCCTGAAATTCCCTGGGCCCTACTAGTCCACCATAGCTCTCTAATGAATACCATACCATGTGTGTTGCAGACAGGTGCTCTGAAGCTGTGTCCTATTTGATACCTGCCTGCAATGGAATTCTCTGGCACATATCTACTCCATCCATCTCCCTTTTTTTCAACTGTGTGCAAACACAGGCCATTGTGCATTTTAATACTTACTTAAACTTACCTCAACAATAATACACATAAAAAACCGCTACACATTTTATTCAGTTCTATAATCTAAATTGTGGTAAATTGCATATTTTAGAATTAGGATCTGTGAAAGAAAAGAAAAAATTGTTATCAAATATCATAATATATTTTTAACAGCACAGCATAATTTTAACATTTTACAAACTATTTTCTTTGCCTTTTTTGCTGTTCTCAGAATATATTGAATTTCACTAGAAACCGTGATATCCATTGTACTCATCACTTAACAGCGGGCAAAAAAAAACAATCAATAAGATTGTTTAAAAAAAACAAGAATCCATCCTCAATAAAATACCATATAATACAAATCACACATATATAAAATGCTTACTGCTAAGAAAATGTTATAACTTAAATTTATAAACACTGTATATGTTGTCGCTTAAAACTATACGCCGAGACAATGTGCAAGAAAAAGTCCGTAATTCAAACATATACCTTTCCTTGAGGCCAAATGGTAATATTGCAATCCTTTTTATTTAGATTGCCCAATAGTAATCCTATTAAATCATAATAATAAATTCCTCAGAGGCTGAATTATCTTCCTAAAACTTTGGCTTTAAAAATATTAGGTAGGAATTTGGTAATTCGCTAGGTAAACATTGAAAACCAACTGAGCATCATTACAAAGTGTCCAGTCTTATTCACATTTTAGATAGGCAGTGTAATGTCCAGATGTTGTGAAAGGACCATCATGGAAAATTATTGCTACTGCTACAAAAGTCCTTCCTAATATTGATAGTTGAGTTGCTACAAAATGTTTTATTAAAGTGTCCAATTTTCTCCCATCAGTTGTAAAACGTTGCATCATTAAAATTATATATTGTCCATATCTTTGTATAAATAATGTTGATAACATTTCTGATTGCATTGACTCCATTGATTTGCTGCTTTAACTAGTTTATTGAAAGACACTGATTTACAGTCCACTAATGTCAAATATAGAAATCTTTCAGTGTCTATGTTAGTGCTACATGTATACATACAATTTTCACAATGATGTTTCCATTTATAACAAAGGCCAATTGGATTTTCAATTTCCACTCCTTCATTTTCCAATACGGTAAGGATATACATTAGAAATTCCTGAGCATCTTGTTGGATATTCTGCATAAATTGTGTAGAACCAGAACATTCATCCAAAAGATTACGAACATCACAAACGTTTTGTATTTTACTTGTATCAGTTCTCAATTTTTGATAAAAGGAATGCAACAAGGAACAAAATCTTTTTTCCCGATTCTCCATAGTTTGCTGTTGCAAACCTTCAAGAAAAAAACATTGACCACTACATTAGCATAGCAGTTGACACCTGGACTATTTTCATACTGATAACCAACAATATCTTCAACAGTATCCTTTTTCTTTTTGTTTGCAATGACACCATTATCTTGTTTTTTTTCCTTCTCTATACCTTCACTACAGATATTCTCATAACTTCTTTTTCAACCTATTACACGCATTTCAAATACAGGTTATTGGCCTAAATTGGGAGCATACGTTCTTCTTAACCTATTATACTCTTTTACACAGTTTGCATCTGTAGTAACGTGTGTGTCATCAAAATCAATCAAAAGCAAACCAGATTAAGTTCTGACTCGCGGCAAAGCAACATATACCATACCCTCTTTAAGCACAGTACTTCCAATGTTCAGCAAAGCACTGTCTACACTTAAGCCTTGAGATTTATGAATAGTCACTGCATATGCCAGAGAAACTGGAAACTGTTTTCTACGGACATATAAATATTTAACAAGCATAAAACGTACTGAACAACGACCAATTTGTTTCACTTCTTCAAGCTGATCAAATTTAGGGGCCGATGTATCAAGATTCAATTTTGCGATTCCTAAATAGCAATTTTTAAGGAATCGGTATTTAGAAATCGCAAAATGGAATGTATGAAAATAATCGCTATTTGTTTGCGATTCCTTACACTTCCTTATTTGCGAATTCGCATTTTGCGAATTCGCAAATAAGGAATAATTTCCCATGCATTCCTATAGGCCAGGAAGCCCATAGGAATGATTTTGAACTAATTCTCAAATTGCGAATTAGCAATTTGCTAATCGCAATTTGAGAATTATTTCAAGGGTGCAGGGGTGTCTGAAACAACTTTCACGAAGAGACACTAACTCCTTACATAGCGCAGACACACGCGCGACTATCGTTCGCGCTTATTTTGATAAAACGGGGGATTTGATGGAGCATGCGTTCACTTCCTTCAAGACAGCGCAGACGCTCATTGTGATCACTGACCGTCATTTGACTGACGTGAGATCGCTAGTCACAGCACGCGCCGCTTTTCAACACGCATGCGCACACAACTTAATTTCAATTGCGCGTGTGCATATCACGGAACGTCACTGTTGGCGCGAGCGCGCCTTGACTATCAGACTTTCATTGTATCACGCATGCGCGGTGTGTATAGTGTTCCTGCATGGCCCCAGCGCGCGTAAGCCTCTCATCGCGATTTCTAGCGAATCACGCCATACTTTCATACGAAGTTGCTTACAGCTGAAACTAATTAACCAATCAACTAGGGTATAAAAAGACATGCGCGCCTATCCGTCATTTACCTCCACTCCCTCTCGGATGCTGGTATAGGGGTACCGACGGACAGGTAGGACACTTTATGTTGGCTCTGGCCAGCTACTTTGCCCTTGCCTTTTTAAGACATTTATGCTTATTGATTAGGGTGCTCTTGTGACTTACATTACAAGATTTCTTAAATCATCTTTTCCCTTACATAAAATGTTTTTTAAACAGTTCATCATTGCCTATCTTGCATGGGTTTTGCCATGGCTTTATTTGAGGTTGAATTTCCCTTTTTTTACAATTAGGTTTTTGTCAGTAGAATACTGCAAACTAGTGACCAATGCACTGAAGTACCCCTGATATTTCTCTGTGGTCCTTTGACTTTTTCTTTCTGACAGAGCGGGGCCTCCCTATTCCCGAGTGGGTGACCGGGTGAGGTGAGGCATCTTCCCACATAACGCTGGGTAAGTCCAGTTATTTGTTGATTAAACTGTGATTCCTATACACTAATCCAGTAGTATCCTACAAACTACTGAGTGACGGTGAGACTTTCTCTACCGTAGTGTGAGTGTGTTTGTTGTTTGTTTGTTGCATCCTTGAGACCATTTTTCACGCTATTGAGTTGTACACTTTTCTATCTTGTTCTAGGATAGACGGTATGATTGGATTATCACCAGTACACATCTGGGCTCAGAGCAACTGGTAGGATTTATCCATTATTGGTGTACACATTCAGTACTATAATTATATTATCATTTACGTTAATTTGCAGTTGCAGTATTCACCGGGTCCTGAAGAAAGCTAGGACCAGTTGTCCATCTAGCTGAAACATGTCGACCAAAACACACCATGCCTTGGCATAGTTATTATTTAAAACTATTGAGGCATTGTTTTTAGTTTTGACCATAGCACCATACTAAATAAACTGATTTTTGGTTCTTTGAGTCAATTTTATCCTTCACTCTCATTTTTCACGCGCACTGCACTCCATTGGCATCACTAGTGAACCACTGTGGTCTATAAATCTACAAAATCCATCTTTGCATCAATTCTAGGTGCCTTAAGAATTGGATTTATGATACATCTCCCACGTGACGATACTCCACCAGATGGGTGGGCTGATGGGAATCTTTTCTAGCCCAGTGCTATCACTATAGTGTCATTAATGGACTCATGGTTTCAGACTCAACATGGCACACTCACAGTGACTTTGACCAGGTTTCTTCTGTTTGTTTTGCTGTGTCTGAAAGACATCCTGCTGCACCCCTGAAATGTACATGTGTGTGCATATGGCGCACATACATGCCCCATGGGCATGTGTGTGCGTCACATGCCACCTTAAAAAAGGCAAAATTGTGCATTTGTTGAGGATTTCGTAAATTACCATCAACTACAAGTTGGTGGTAATATGCGATTCCTTAACAAAAATTCGCAAAAGAAAAATGCTTCATACATAGCATTTAAGGAAACGCAAAATTTGCGATTCCTTAAATCTATGGCAAATTAAGGAATCACAATTTTTTGCGATTTCTTAATTTGCGATTTTTTGATACATTCAAAAACATCCAAAACAACCATTTGCGAGTCGCAAAACGGTTGATACATCGGCCCCTTAATTTTTAAAAATTCAATACCATCTTTATTCGAATAATTTAAAAAATCCACAACTTTGCCCATTGCTCCATTAACTAGACATTTTTCTACATCCAAATTACACCTTAAAATTACCAGACAGTTTCTACATGCATATAGATTCTTTTCTAAACCAGCAGTTTTAGATATCGATTTTTCTAAAGAATCCAATTTTGGGTTACATTTTTCAGTCAAAATAATAGTGATTCCTTCATGCTCTATTTTATCGATGGCTTCCATTTTTATTATTTCTTCATTTTCCAGCTTCAAAAGTTGTTTGTTGAATATAGAACACTCAGTGTTGGCATTAAGCAGATTACAGATTTATTTTCTGAAATTGTCATGTATATTTTCTCAGGAACTATATTTTCATTTGGAAACAAATTGGAAAGTAACTAACTCTGCAAAGCTTGTTTGCCATGTTCTATCAGTGCTCCAGTTCTTATATCTTAAAGAATACTTCCATAATCAACATTATTTGCCTGTCGCATATTTGTAATGAGTTCTTTGTATGACCAAATGTTAACGTTTCCAACACTACTCAGAGACTTTCTGGTGTCTTCATGCGCAAGTGTTTTAAATACTGCTTGTCCTTTTACGGGAGTAAGTTGCAATAGATCTCTGTAATCTATGACATGTTTTCCTCCAAATAACAAGTCATACTCTGTTTTAAGAATTTGCAGCATTCTTAAATGCACAAAAGCAAGCATTAAGTTTGAGACCATGCTTACCTCAACATTAATCAGAAGTTTCATTTTCTTCAGCACTCTTGAAACTTCACAACAAGCTTCTCCAGATAGCTTGTGATATTCCAATTTGTTTTCATGCTCCACAGGTAGCATCAGTAAACAATGTAATATTATTCCTTTAATGTGGTGTGCTGCCAACCCAGTTGGAGCAGGACTCAGTTGTTTTCTGTAGATAACTGGTGATTATTTTAATTAAGAAACTTTTTCCTGTTCCAGCTAGTCCACTCACATACATTTGGATAGGTTGAAATGATGTGCATTCTTTCTTTTCATGAAGAAATCCATGGTCAATCTGTTGTCTCACTTGCTGATATATTTGTTTCTGTTCAACATTTACTTGTTTTTCCAAGTTTGCTAAGTCCGTTACATCTTCTTGAGCTTGATGCATTGCTGTTTCCACCTCATTCATGGCGATTGCTGCTTCATTTTCAACAATTGGTTGTCCTAGTGGATCTTGACTCAGCGCAGCAGAACTTTGGCTGTCTTGAGAACTCTCTCTAGCAATCTCAGCTGCAATTGTAGCTTCTTGATCAATTTCATTGTTCAACATTTTCACATAATTTGCAAAAACAGTGCATTCTATGGTATCTTTACAAGAATTGAAGGAATTTTCATAGCTCTGGAATTCTCCAAGTAATTCTGATTATGAACGCCACGGTTTGAACAGTTGCAAAAGAGCTAATAATTGTAGTCATTTATGTATTTTGACACTTCGCTTCTTCTTAAATTGTAAGTATTTTTTGGAGACTTTCTTGTGATGGTATGTCGCATAGCTGAGATAAAACTGTTCACTCTTCCTTTGGATATTGCAGGACGTGGAAATGCAAAACGACATTTGCTATAGAACTTATCCTTAGACTTGTACTTTCGTCGACAGTATTTTCCACATCGATGGCTGTGGAATAGTAAGACTTGTTGTCTTAAGTTGTTTTCTTCTGTGCTTTTGGGTACAGCACATGTTGCATATTCTTCAATAAAAGACAAAACAGTAACATTCGAATCTGTTCCAAATTTGGGGGCGTCCTTGATCCATAACAGCATATGTACATGAGGAGCACCTCTTGCTTGATACTCCTTTCTCCAAAAGAAATCCATAACTTCTCCGAGAGGAGGATTTTTTTTATTGCAGAATTTTAAAAGACATCATAGCTTCAAATCTATGTTTGAAATACCTGCATACATTAAGAGGATCCAAAGAGCACAATTCTCCAGGTGTCTTGTATTAAAAAAAAATTATATTGGAATTTGCCTCTCATAGAAATTCAAGTAAATCATCCCAAGCATACTCAGCACAGCTTAGGTTAAGAAACCATGTAGAAGTTCCTAAGTTCCGTAACATACATTTAAGTTCTACATGACGACGGTACCAATATTCATTAGTGTCACGCTGAAATGCCATCAGATTAATCAGCTGAGATATTAAATGATCATCTTTCTGATGCACTTTATCCATAAAATCCTTTGCAGATACATTTTGCAGATGTACTGTTTTCAAAATGTGATTAACTGCATATGAAAGTCCAGATAAGTCACTTTCAAACAAAAGATGAAATATATAAGGGATCCATTGTTGAAATCTTGGATCTTCTGCATATAATCTTGCTGTCTGATATTCAGGTGCAGGAATCTGCACAGGACTTTCATCATATCGTCCACCTTTTCCTGTTGGAAACAACTGCGGAAAATAACGAGCTCCCAAGCTCTCTTCCCATACATTCATGGGACTTCCCTTTGCTTTTTTCATTTGAAACAACTCAATAGTGTTCCCCATCACTTCTTTTGAATGAAGTGAATGTACACTGTAATGTTCATAGACTTCTTCACATCTTGACATGTCCACTTTTTCAATTTGTCCACTTGATGTTTCAGTATCTTCTTCTAAAAGTATTTCATCTTCTCCCATATAAACATTTTTATAGTACTTATTGTTTTTTATCAAATACAATTTATTTATTTATTTTATATAAAGAGTTTTATGTAGCGCTGGCTAGACCGGAAGGTATCAGAGCTCTTTACATGAGAATCAACAATGTAACAGAGAAAGATCAACAATTATACAATACATCAAATAATAGGCAATACATTAGAAGTCAAGGTTTCATTTGCGTCAGTTATGAGGAGAAAAACGCTGTGTTTTAAGATCCAAGATGGCGGCCGCGATATCGCCACGTTCGTTAGGCAGAAAAATCTTCAATTTGCAACATGCCCAGGCGTTTTCAAAGTGTGACTCTTCCTTTTAATCCTCTTTGTAAATCTGAAGGAGGCAATTTACCTGTTTTAGGCTCCATACGAACAATAGCCTGAAACGGGTGCACATATTGAATGAGAATAGACTCATAGGTATTTAAATCTATCAGTTCTGGAGGAATAGCACGCAACTCTAAAATATTATGGACAGCTCTAGCGGGCATTTTATTCTCATCTAATTTGTTATAACAACATTTGCAAATACGCGGGTCAGAACCCAAATCAAAACAATTTTTTACCAACAAATAAGTTGCAAATTCCTTCCACATATTATTATTTTCTCTTTCACTTTTTAAATACAGATCAACACTCCTAGTCTGATTTTTATAGTGAGTTCGCGACAACAATTACAAGAAAAATGTGGCCTTTCACCTGAAATCACCTTGAACTTTGTAATTTGATCGTCACAATTTTTTGTAATAGTATGTTCCACATTCTCTTCAACATTTTCTTCTATTAATGTCTCAGTTTCTGCAATCTCTTGTTCAGGACCAAAGTAACAAAACTCAATGTCATCACAAATCTTCTTCACATCTAATACTGACCCACGCAAAAGAGCATTATTCAACTCGTTTAACTTTGGTGCTGGACTTTTTGCATAATACAATCTTCTGACTAACTTCCCCATTTGAGTATGATGTACTGCTAACATCCTGAAATGGTAAAAAACACTTTTACATACTTTCCTAGAAAGACAAGCCAGAGAATGACCTTGCAAACCAGTATTTTTTCTTACTCTGCAAGGGTCGAGTCCTTGTAACATCTTAATCTTTTGTTTAACACTTTTTTCAGTAAATGCTCGTAAGAAATTGCGTAAAAGATCAATAAATTCTTGTCGTACACTACAAATACTACTGGAATTCCAAGTGTACACTGGGGCTTAAGGACGTCTGCCTAGAACTTCATCAACTATCACTTCTTCTGCATTCCTGGGAACCATTTTCTCTTTCTCATTCGGACAACCATTTCTAACCTCATAAGCTCGACCACTGGTGTCAACTGCATGCAACAAATCATTGGTCTGAAAATAACTCTCTTCATTAAAGAAAGGCTCTGAACTTGAACTGTGTTTCCATTCCCCCCAAAACATCACAAAAATTAGTTTTATTAATTACTCTTTTCCTCTTACTTTTGGTCTTCATTAAATGGATTAGTTTATCTAGTGATCGAATTCTGTTTAAAACTAAAATAAATAATTTCCTCTTTACTTCAAAAGCCTTTTCAACAATAGATTCAATATGCTTCTCCTGTTTATAAAACAGTGCTCTCTTTTTATATTTCTTCATATCTTTCAGCAAATTATGTACTACTCTATTATAAAATAATTTTTTTCGTATTTCTTTATACTGATTTTCTCTTCTTTTACCATATGTTGGATTCTTTGAGTGTACATTGTTTTTTTTCCTTTCCTATTTTTTTTTACTTTTTTGTGGTTGGAACATTTTCAGTGGTTTCAACATTCTGAATATTCTTTCTGGGTCTAGTATGATTTTTAATAAATTCCTTAGTGGTCTTACCAGAACATTTTCTCTTTTCAGTCTCATTATGTTGGTCGTACAATACTTGTTGTTGAGTTTTCTTCAAGTAACTGTCCTTTAGCTCTCCTTTTCTCATTCTTTATTTTTCAGGCATGATAACTTTATTTGAATGATGATAAACAATATCTGAAAAAAATAGACATAAATAAATATATATTAATAACTTGATAAATTATACTTTTCTATTGCTATACAAACACATTCTATATAGATACTGACTGATGAAATGTACACCTTAAATACAAGTGTGAAGGTGGTTAAACTGCTACATGCATAGTGCATAGGAGTTTGCAGCACTCCCTGCCCTAAAGCCTGGCTCACTGCATGAGTACATGCATACTAACTGAATGATTACAATACTCTAAGAAGAAGCACAGGGTGAATTCATAATTGATTGAGTTTTACCTTAGTGAATGGATTAGTACATGGTACTGAAAGAGTCACTATGGGATGGCAAGAGCTCTCACAGGGTGTTTGCTGGAGTGTATGCATACTAACTTGGGAATTGTGGGCCTAAAACACAAGTGTGAAGGTGGTTATACTACTACATGCATAGCGCATAGGAGTTTGGAACACTCCGTGCCCTAAAGCCTGGCTCACTGCATGAGTACATGCATACTGACTGAATGATTACAGTATTCTAAGAAGAAACGCTGGGTGAATTCATAATTGGTTGAGGTTTACTTTAGTGAAAGGATTAGTACATGGTACTGAAAGAGTCACTATGGGATTGCAAGAGCACTCACAGGGTGTTTGCTGGAGTGTATGGATACTAACTGGGGAATTGTAGGCCTGAAACACAAGTGTGAAGGTGGTTAGACTACTACACACATAGTGCATAGGAGTTTGAAGCACTCCGTGCCCTAAAGCCTGGCTAACTGCATAAGTATATGCATACTGACTGAATGATTACAGTACTATAAGGAGAGACACTGGGTAAATTCATAATTGATTGAGTTTTAGTTTAGTGAATGGATTAGTACATGGTACTGAAAGAGTCACTATGGGATTGCAAGAGCACTCACAGGGTGTTTGCTGGAGTGTATGGATACTACCTGGAGAATTTTAGGGCTGAAACACAAGTGTAAAGGTGTTAGACTACTACATGCATAGTCTATAAGAGTTTAAAGCACTCCTTGCTCTAAAGCCTGGCTCACTGCATGAGTACATGCATACTGAGTGAATGATTACAATACTATAAGGAGAGACACTGGGTAAATTCATAATTGATTGAGTTTTAGTTTAGTGAATGGATTAGTACATGGTACTGAAAAGGTCACTATGGGATGGCACGAGAAGTCACAGGGTATTTGCTGCAGTGTATGGATACTAACTGGGACATTGTAGGCCTGAAACACAAGTGTGAAAGTGGTTAATCTACTACATATATAGTGCATAGGAGTTTGAAGCACTCCGTGTGCTAAAGCCTGGCTCACTGCATGAGTACATGTATACTGGCTGAATGGTTACAGTACTATAGGGAGAGACACTGGGTGAATTCATAATAGTTGAGCTTTACTTTAGTGAATGGATTAGTACATGGTACTGAAAGACTCACTGTAGGATGGCAAGAGAAGTCACAGGGTGTTTGCTGCAGTGTATGGATACTAACTGGGAAATTGTAGGCCTGAAACACAAGGGTGAAGGTGGTTAACCTACTACATACATAGTGCATAGGAGTTTGAAGCACTCCGTGTGCTAAAGCCTGACTCACTGCATGAGTACATGTATACTGGCTGAATGGTTACAGTACTATAGGGAGAGACACTGGGTGAATTCATAATTGATTGAGTTTTACTTTAATGAATGGATTAGTACATGGTACTGAAAGAGTCACCATGGGATTGCAAGACCACTCACAGGGTGTTTGTTGGAGTGTATGGATACTAACTGGGGAATTGTAGGCCTTAAACACAAGTGTGAAGGTGGTTAGATTACTACATGCATAGTCCATAGGAGTTTGAAGCAGTACATGTGCTAAGGCTTTGAATCAGTCCATAAGTACTTGGATAATGACTGAATGATTATAGTAGTACAACCTCACATACCAAATGCTTCTCTCACAATGCTTTACAAATGAACACACACTCACAGTGTGATTCTAGAGAACGAACACTATTCACTAGTCTAGAAGAGTTAAGATGACTGACACATTTTGAAATATATAAGCAATGATTCCTTTAAAATTCTACTAAAACTTGGCAACATGATACGTTTTTAACCAGTTATATATCTGCAAGCACATGAATTACCCACAGGCTTCTCTCACAACAGTTCCCAAATGTACACAGACTCACAGTGTTTTTCTAGACAACCAAGACTATCCCTTGAACTTTATCAAACCCCATTGACTGATCTACAAAACCTAAGGTGACAGCACACATTCCACATATTTCATTACTGCATTTCAGTGTTAAAGCCTAACTTATTTTCCAAATACATAAGCAATGTCTATTTTCTAATTCTACCAAAAAATAACAACAAGAAAGGTTTTTCAGCACTTATTTGTCTGTAAACACATCAAGCAACCAAATGCTTCTCTCACAATGTTCTCAAATGCACACTGACTCACAGTGTGATTCTAGACAGATAACAGTATCCCTTGCACCTTAGCAAAAAACATTTACTAGTCTGGAACAGGTGACATGACTGCACACATTCCACATATTTTAGAAATGCACTGTACTGTGGAAGCCTTACTCATTTTGCAAATACATAAGCTATGACTGCGTCCAAATTCTACCAAAACTTGGCAACATGATAAGTTTTTAACCAGTTATATATCTGCAAGCACATGAAGTACCCACAGGCTTCTCTCACAACAGTTCCCAAATGTACATAGACTCACAGTGTGATTCTAGACAACCAAGACTGTCCCTTGGACTTTATCAAAACACATTGACTGATCTACACAAACTAAGGTGACAGCACACATTCCAGATATTTCATTACTGCATTTCAGTGTTAAAGCCTAACTCATTTTCCAAATACATAAGCAATGTCTATGTTCTAATTCTACCAAAACTTAACAAGAAAGGTTTTTCAGCACTTATGTGTCTGCAAACACATCAAGCAACCAAATGCTTCTCTCACAATTTTCTCAAATGCACACTGACTCGTAGTGTGATTCTAGACAAATAACAGTATTCCTTGCACTTCAGCAGAAAACATTTAGTAGTCTGGAACAGGTGACATGACTGCACACATTCCACATATTTTAGAAATGCACTTGACTGTGGAAGCCTTACTAATTTTGCAAATACATAAGTAATGACTGCTTTTAAATTCTACCTAAACCAGGCAACAGGATAGGTTTTTAACCAGTTATATATCTACAAGCACATGCAATACCCACAGGCTTCTCTCACAACAGTTTCCAAATGTACACAGACTCACAGTGTGATTCTAGACAAGCAAGACTATCCCTTGGACTTTATCAAAACACATTGACTGATCTACAAAAACTAAGGTGAAAGCACATATTACATTACTGCATTTCAGTGTTAAAGCCTAACTCATTTTGCAAATACATAAGCAATGACTATTTTCTAATACTACCAAAACTTAACAACAAGAAATGTTTTTACCCACTTATGTGTCTGCAAACATATCAAGCAACCTTACAGTGTGATTCTAGACAAATAACAGGATCCCTTGCACTATAGTAAAATATTTTTAATAGTCTGGAACAAGTGAGATGACTGCATACATTCCACATATTGTAGAACACAGTGTCACAAAGTGAATCTAGACAAGCAAGATTACTCCCTGGACTTCACCAAGAGAAACACATTAATCTTATTAAAAACAAACACACTGCATACAACCTCTCATAAAATAATAAGTTACCTTTCAAATTGATTTGTAGATTAAGAAGTATGTCAGTCACACAACAGATGTTCTTATACAGAATCTCTGTACTGTGCAGCTCTTAGCAAAACCCAACAAAATTGCATGCTTTCCCTCTCATTCTGCACACATACACATGTAAATATCAAATCACATTGCTACCCACATTAATTCAAAAGCTAACACACATTTCTATTGGTTACACATTTCAGCCCTTTCTAAATGACATACATTTGAACCCTACCCCCAATCTGCTCACTGCCGGTTTCCATATTAACAGTTCATGGAACACTCAACTAAACTCATAGGTCACAAGTTCAGCACACAATGTTGCTAATCCAAACAGCAAGTGTGCTTGACTTTTTAAAATATCAGCTTATCCTATGTAATGTTCCTTTCAAATACTTTTTCTGAACCAATAAGAAACATGCTTTTAAAAAACAAAAACATGCAACCTACTTTTCAGACTAGAATGATCTCAAACAGCCAATCATTTCTTTTATTTTTCAAAACTACATCTTATCCACCATTTTAGAAAAATCTCACTTCTCAAACTGCCATTTCACATGCAGAGACCATCCAGACCTCCCTTCAAGATGCTTAGAGTGTGGATTGTGGGACACAGCTATATTTTCTGGAGCCAAAGGCATGCAGAAAACAGAGGCATGGACAAAGACCTAGCTTTGCCAAATGTAGACATTACATGGATTGGACAGAGAGGGTTAAAGTGGCACCAATTGATGCCATTGGTTAAATACTTTTTGTATCTCCAACACCCTGACCTCATATTTGTGCACTGTGGTGGCAATGACCTAGGCACTTTGACTGGGGTAGGTCTGGAAATGGTTATAAAGGACACCTTTACATAATTTATGTCACTTTTCCCCCAAACTGCCTTTGTCTATTCTAACAGATGCCAAGGCAGAAATGGAACTGGTCCAATCAATTTTGTCCACAGATTGAGAAAGCTAGGAAACATGTCAATAAATCAGTTTCTGCTTTTCTCCGAAATTATAAAATGGGGTCCATTTACCACAACAATCTGCGTTTCAATATGGATGGCATCTATAGGAGAGATGGTGTACATTTTACAGATGAGGGTAACAGAGTCTTCCTCTTGAACTTTAGACTCTGCATAGGTACTTACTTGTAGGTACCAAAATCTCTCAATAAACACAAGGGCTCTTTTTAGAGCCACCCAAGAACTAAACACAAAAGCTTTATGTATATCTGAAAAATATTCTTTTTTTTGCTTGGAGTCGCGCACCCAACGCATCAGAGTCGTGCACCTAACGCGTAGAAGTCGTGCACCAAACCCGCTGGAGTCGCGCACCCTACACGTTAGGAGTCGTGCATCCAACGCATGCACACCAGGGGGCCGCGCTGAGTGTCGCGCTGGGTGCGCGACTCCTAATTTTACAGTTAAAAAGAAATAGCCCCTATCACTAATTTCTATTATCCCCGGAGACCCAATTCACCGGGCTTATATAAAACGTTGGGGACCGTGGGGGAAACCCCAATGCCCCCACGGTCCCAGCCAGCTCCCGTGTCCTTCGGGAGCCGGCATTGCTTTTCCACATGGGGAGCTGCTAACATGCAGCTCCCCGTGTGGAAAAGCAATATGTTTAGATCTTGAAAGAGAGAGCAGGTTTCCCTGCTCTCTCTTTCAAAATCCAAACCAAGTTTGCTATGGGAGGGCGGAAGCCTCGGCTCCCGCCCTCCCATAGCAAACAGCAGTGTCCCGGGGGTGGGCACCCCGGGACACCGCAGGAGCCGCAGGAGCCAGCCCTGGGAGTGGTAGTCCCCAGGGCCACAACAAGGCTCCAGGAGGGTACACAAAGCCCTGGGGGGTGGTGGTCCCCGGGGCTTGGGGGGGCCTTTGAGTCCCCAACCACGTATTTTGCTGGTGGGGGGCCTTGGAGCCCCCCAACCATTTATTTTGTAGCCCCCGTATACATTTTAATAATTTCCCCCCGGGATTTGGCCACCCGGGGGCTAATTATGAAAGAAGCTCGGTTATATATATATATATATATATATATTTTTATTGCAGGATCCGCGCACCCTGTGTGTACTTTGCCGTTTAAAAAAACCAAAACTTTTTTGTGCCCTCGGAGTCCTTGTGGAACCCCCTAAGTAGGTCTAGTGAGTCAGGGTATTTCTACCCTGTCCCCTTTATACATTATGCACGCTTATTCCACTAACTTCTTCAGCCTTGCATCTACCGAGGCACAAAATGGCTGCCAACACTTGCTGGTTTCAAGTGTTGACAACCACTTGACAGCCAATTAGCATTCAGCGCGCGATCGGGACGGTGCACTTAGGGTGCCCTCAGGATGCGCGGATCCTGTGCAGCCATAAATAGATATGAACTTTTAATTGTCATTTTCTCAGGAACCATTGAACGGATTTACACCATTTAAGCAAAAAGCATGAGTCTGAAGTAAGGACTACCTCTTTGCCAAATTTGGTGTAATTCCGTTCAGCAGTTCGGGCTGTAGCCGCAATGAACGTTTCCTATGGAAAATTGCATGGGGAAAACACGTTTTCCCGGCCCCCGCTTAACGAATTATCCCAAGACTTTCAGGATAGGAGCGGACCGGAGCTGGCCATTAGTTCTGAACATTTCGCGAAGATTCGTCAACCGCCGCCAAAGTTATTCCAAATAGAATGTTGCAGTTTTCCTATTTAAAATAGGTCCTAACTATAACTACCTACTGGCGACTGCCAGTAGGTAATATATATATATATATTTTTATATATATATTTTTTTTATATATATATATATATATATATATATATATGTATATATATATATATATATATATATATATATTCACTGAAAAAAAGAAACGTTCAGGGACATTATAGTTACAAATTAGCATTTAAAAAAAACATTGAAATTCACTGAAAAAACCATAGGTTTCAGGGACATTATAGTTAGTTGGACATTTTATTCATACAAAACCATTGAAATTCTGCCGTTATAGTTAGTTGAGCTAACTATAACTTGGCCCCCACAATGCACTGCTGATGACATCACATATTACATCATTCATGACATGGTCAGTGATATCACTGATGACATCACGGATGACATCTCAAATGACATCACATGTAACAAGACCAACTGCTCTATGCAGGCAGTGTAGTATAGATAGTAATAAACAGTAGCAATAGATATATAAGAATGATATGAGCGGAGCAGGTCAAAAGTAAACAAATAAAAATAAATGAAACTTAAAGGTTTTTAAAATGCTAATTTCTAACTATATCTTCCCTGAAAGCTACTATTAATAATAAGAGTGGATACTTGTGTAAGTAGCTAGTCCATTCCATAAGTACATGACTATTAACTGGAATTATTACAGTGCTGCAAACAGAGTGTATAGCAAATTTATAAGTGCTTCCATATTGCCTGGATGGATGATTGTAGAAGTGCATCAGACTCACAGAAGGATTCCTAGACTGCATGGGTAATAACTGCATATTTGGAGCAGTGTATCAATAGTATATAGGTGGTTAGAGGTCGACATGCATAGTGTACAGAAAATTGTAGCTGTACTTGTAAGTAATTAGGCCATTCCATAAGTACGTGACTAGTAACTGGATGAATATAGTGCTGTAAAGAGAGTGCATAGTGTATTTATAAGTGTTTGAGTTTTTTTTTTTTTATTCAAATCTTTTTTATTGAAGATTAAAGATGAAAATAAAGACAATACAATAAGTCTTACAGTGTACAAATGGACAAAAATGTTGGCATAAGGACGCTTACACTAATCAAAAGCAAATCAAAAAGAAATGATAAGAAGAAAAGGGGGGAGAGAGAAAGAGGGAAGAGAGGAGAGAAGAGACGAGAGAGAGAGAGAGAGAGAAGAAAGAGGACAGGTGTATCCATAGAGCAATAGCAACTGGTTTACCCAGACCTGTCACGCTGCATGCGTAACAGGAAGTATACAGTAGGCATATATAATCAAACACACCAAATTCTATATAGATCCTATATTGGGAAGCTAACTGTTTGGATGCGCTTCACGGGGGTTCAAAGTGGGAGGATGACGCATCCAGGGATGACCAGAGTTTGGAGTTCGAAGGCTTCCAAGTGGCTGACTGTAGCGCAGGATTGTCCGCCCCTCTTAAGAAGGAGAGCCATTCTAGCCACATTTTGAAGCTGACTCCAGCAAAATCTTTCCATTTGTAAAGTATGACCTTGCACGCCAATGTCAGCATAATATCAAGCAGTTGTCTGTCATGAATGTCCGGCAATTGCGCCTCCAGAGGGCCCAAAATGACGTATATAAATTCTTGGGTAGGTGTGATTCCAAGTACTTGTTGAATATATGTAAATATTTTACTCCAAAATGGTCGCAATAGGGAACAATTAAAAAGCATGTGTGCCAAGTCACCAGGTGCTTCCTGACAGTTCCAACAATTAGGCGTATCCCTCAGTTTACATTTAAACTATCTCTGGGGGGTCCAAAACACTCTATTTAACAACATATATTTCGTTTGACATAGGATCGGGGATATCTTGTTTGTTAGCGCAGTGTTGTGTATCACCTCCCAGTCTAACACAATGCCTGTGGAGTTAGGCTCCCACTTACTTTCGGTCATCCTATGTGGTTTCTTGGGCAGGGGGAGGAGTAGCTTATATATTCTGGAAACAAAATGATCAGCATGGTACAGTATTTGAGTTTTAATGGACAGATTGCATTAGTATATAGTAGTGCCTGGGTGACTGGAGATGGGCATAGGGAGTGAGTGTTTTTGATAGACTGCAAGGATAGTACCTGGGTGGATTAATCTTACCTGTTTTTAATGCAAATTTAAAATATTTTAAACTTTAGTAGTTAGGTCTGTAAAAGAGAAGAAACAAATTCTGTTATTACATATCATTTTATAGTTTTTGCAACGCAACATAAGTATAGAATTACATCAGATATTCAATTTGCCTTTTTTTGCTGCCTTCAGATTGCATTGAATTTCACCATAAACAGGGATTTCAATGTTAATCATCAGATGACAGCGGGCAAAAAAATACAATCAATAAGGTTGTTAAAAAAAACATATTTCTCTTCAAAATATCTACAACAAACGTAGCTTGGTATTTATTTATTTGAAAAGTTTTATGAAGCGCAAACGTGACCCTTGCGGGTTCCAGAGCGCTGTACACAGAGGCAGAAGCATGCATGAACTCAGAACAGTTGAGGTCAACATTGTAAAACATCAAGGAGTAAACAATCAAAGTCAGATACCGGGTAGAAGGCCCTACTAGTTCAGTTTCAGTGCAAAATATTTCCCGTAACATTCAGTAAAACAATCATATAGTGGCTCGTCACAGCATAGTAGAGTAAATGACAAATCTGTAATCTGTCCAAGAAGTATTTTTCTATTATAGTTCCAAAAGGGCCCTAGAGTAAAATAACAGTTTAACATCCAATCAAAAATACGTAGCGAAAGATACGTTGGGATAAATGGTATTACATTTTCACAAATCAACATCCTTAATAAGATAGTATATAATACAAACATCAAATATATGACCATCTTCTTTCAAATAGAATTTTCCAAATACAATATGAAAGAACAGAACCAATAATTCAATCCATAATTACCAACATCCTCCCAACTGGCAGAATAATGTTTCTGAAAATATTTCCATTGAGTATATTGAAAATAAACTTTTGAATTAATATACACACCTTCCCAATAGGCCAAATGATGTTTCTGAAAACATTTGCAAAGAGGATATCCAAGATAGTCTTCTAAAATCATATTTACATGCTTCAATAGGATGAATGATGTATCCATTTTCCAATTGAAACTTGACCTGCCACAAAAATTTTAATTTTGGTTTCCAATTTTGTTCCATCTGCTCTACAACGTTGCAGCACTCAAATAATATATTGTCCACATTTTTGTATAAATAATGTTGACAACATTTCCGACTTGCACTGAGAACATTCCATATGTTGATTAGCTGATTTTACTAAATTGTTGAAAGACATTGTTTTCCAATCTGGCATTGTCAAATATATGAATCGTTCAGTGTCTATTTTAGTAGAAGAAGAAAATGAACAGCTGTCACATGTATGAACCCATCTGTAACGTAGTCCAAACAGATTTTCAATTTGTATACCTTCATCTTCTAATACTGCAAGCATAAAAATAAGAAATTCCTGAGCATCTTGCTGTACATTCTGTGTAAATTGTGAAGATCCAGAACATATATCAGGAAGATTCCGTACATCAGAAGCAGTATGGATGGAGTGTGGCTTAGGAGCCGATGGAACTGGCTGCGTGAGCACAGAGCTCCGCGCCCGAACCTCTACGTTATCCTGATGTAGGCGTCTCCCGGGCCCCCAAGTAGAGCCGCTTGAGTGGGGGGCGCCCTGGAGGCGGAGGAAGCCGGAATTTGTCCAGAATTGGCCCTATAACGTCGGCGGTAGCGGCCGTTGGCTGGAGCAGGGCCGGCTGCCGGGGAAAAATCAAGATGGCGCCCGGCTCCTTTGTTTGATCTGAGAGCTGGGACCGGCGCTGACGGAGGAGCGAAGGAGTGGTGGCGACGCTGTGGGAAGCACTTCAATCGTAGCGCGACACACCGGGACTGCTGCGGCGCTAATCCTGGGAGGAGGAGAGCCCTGAGTTGCGGCGTGAGAGTGTGGGGAGCGTTGCGGCCGCCGGAGGACCGGGACCAATTGCTCGTCCCTCCGAGATCGTGGAGGGCCTGGAGCGGGATTGGAGCTGGTGATCAGGGCACCCGGTTTTGGGGGCCGGCCCAGAGCCCTCCCGGGCTCATTGGAGGCGATTGTGAGCTAACTGCACCCCGCTGGGAGGACTGAACTAAGAGCCCCCGCCCTGCAACACGGACCGGTGGGGGCTGGTGTTTGCTCCCTCTGAGGGGCCCTCCTCCTGGACATCGCTGGGAGCGGAGGACTGGGGTTTGGACTGCTGTGGGTCCCTAGAGACCAGTAGTGGGGCCGCTGGGGGAGACTGCAAGTGGCCCTGGAGCTCAGCGATTTGGCAGTTACTGGCGGTGGAGAACCCCCCCCTCGCAGACCCAGGGAACGTGAGTGCGGACAGTGGCCTGACATCGTGTTGCTGGGGGTTTTCTGCCCTGGAGTGGGGCTGAACTGCAGATGCTGAGGAGTAGCTGGCCGAGCCTGGAGCTGCAGAATTAGCACGGCGGTTCGGTGCTGGGGAGCAGTGCTGGGCTTGTCATCTGGCACGGGACTGCAAGGAGTCATTTTAGACTGAAACGCTAAGGGGGCCTTATAGGACTGAAGGCGAGTTGTGGGGCCTGGAATCTGGAGTGGTGTGGCCAACAGACCCACGGATAGTCCACACTGGATGGCACACTATAGCTGAGGCTTGCCTGGAGGGTTGCCGCTGCGACGCGAACTGATCTTTGAGACCTGATGGATGGAAGGGTGGTATTACCCACTGGTCTAGGTCGCTAGGTCGGAGGGCCAGTAGGGGCCTGCATTGTGGTATTGAGGTGTGCTGCCGCCCGCAACCATGGGCAAACCCCGTGCACGGAGGGAGGACGACCCACTGCCTCCCGGAGCTGACTCTCCATCTCAGGAACATGGGGGGAACAAGAATTGCCACGGGACCCGGGGATTCAGCTTCAGCTGGACAAGATTCTGGCAGCCATAGCGGACTCTCGAGTCGCCCTTCAGCAGGACATTGCGCAGGTGGATACGGCCGATAGGGCGGATCACTCGAAGCTTGCTGACCGTGTAAAGCAAGCTGAGACTGCGCTTCAGGTGGTGGGCCCTGCACAGACAGTGCTGTCTGCGACTATGGCGGGAGTACTGGATCGCCTAACTGTGCTGGAGCGGCGTGCCGAAGATGCAGAAGGCCGGAACAGACGCAACAACATCCGAGTGGTGGGACTACCAGAAAAAATCGAGGGGCCGGATATGGTGAGCTACCTTGAAAATTGGCTTAAAACAGTAGTGGCTACGGAGGGCCTATCGTGCTTCTATACCTTGGAGCGGGCACACCGGGTCCCGGCCAGGGCGCCGCAGCAGGGACGCACCCTGCGGCCGGTGGTGGCGCGGCTCCTACACTTTCGTGACCGTGATTTGCTCCTTTGGAGGGCCCGTAGTGATGGCCCCTTCCAAGAGGACTACAGTAAGGTTACTCTTTTCCCGGACTAGTTTGATACGCAACGGCGCCGCATGTCCTTCCAGACTATCAAGAAGAAGTTGCGCACAGAGGGGATTCAGTATTCTTTGTTCTTCCCAGCCAAGCTGCGCATAGTGCTCGATGGACAGACACACTTTTACGATACACCGGAAGATGCATGGGAGTGGTTGGAGTCCTACAGAGCAGGAAAGGATGGCCAAGAAGTGGAGGCACGGGAACTGGCTGGAGAATCTCTGCCTCGCAGATCACAACGGTTGCGGCGCCGTGGCTGGTGCCTGCAGAAACCATCAAATTCGCAGACGGCCGTGGAACGGAGGGGTGCCCTGGAGGTGGTGACGGCGATCTCCGGAGAACTATTGAAGACTACACCTGAGGCGTCGGACCATGGTAGGGACAAGGGACTGTCGGAGGCGGAGTCCTCGGCGACGGACGATCCATGCTTGCCAACGGTCACTCCCGGAACTGCAGATGGACTGATAGATGAGTAAATGTAACGATAGCTGAGGACTGGGAGTTTTGCCCTGGAATGCTGTATTATGATCACTGCTTTCTCGTTTGATTGGGGCTTATAGCGATGCAATGGGTATGCGAGCGTCTAGAGAATTGTATTGGGAGGGGCTAGGAGTTAGGGGACGTAAGAGCTGAGGGGGGGCTTTGAGAGGACCTGGGAGACAAAGTACTCATGGGGATTTGAGGGCGGACAATGCATGCGTTGTTGGTTCATTATAAATTGCTTTCTAGGCCCTATCCACCCCCTACCGGATGGTAGAAGTTTGTTTGCCTTAGCTTTGATTGGGGCGTATAGTTGGGGTAGTTTGGATGGGATTCACTATGTTGATTCCTTTTCTGGGGGGGGGAAGATGTGCTGGGTGGGTTGGGGCTGTTTGCGGATGGACTTAGTTTGGTTAAGGGATTCTGTCTGCTGCTGAACTTGATCGAAAAAATTGACCTTTTGAGTGTTGAACACTTGGGTACTGATACCGCCTCCTTGCAATCAGGGAATGGGTTTGCTTTGAGTGGTTCTCGTATTGTTGGCATGGGTTCGTCACCTGATGTGAAATGTATAACCTGGAATGTTCGGGGATTGCACTCCATGCAGCGTAGATGTAAGGTCCACTCCTACCTGGTCCGTAGAGGTGTGCAGGTGGCTTTTTTACAGGAAACACATAGGGCTGAAGGGCTAGCTTTGCAGCGCAGGTGGCGAGGGCAGCTTTACTATACCACTTACTCAGCTTTTGCACGGGGAGTCCTGATCTCAGTTAGGGCTGGGGTCCACTTTCAAGTGTTGGATCACCTGATTGACCCTGGTGGCCGCTATGTCGCAGGTAGAGGACGTCTGTATGGGCGTGAAGTGACCCTTTGCCCTGTTTATGCTCCCAATGTAGATCAGGCGTCCTTCCTGGAGTCTTTGTCTTCTGTCCTAGCAGACTATTTCACAACACCAGTGTTGATGGGGGGAGATTTTAACTCTGTCGTGGATGTTGCCTTGGATAGATCCCATCCTCCACTGCCCACGGTCCCGATCAATGAATTAGCTAGGACTCGGACCCACTGGCAAGATAATTGCGGATTCATTGATATTTGGCGAGAGCAACACCCGACCGATAGGGATTATTCATATTATTCGGCTTTACATGATTTGCATGTTAGATTAGATGCCATTTTGTGTAGGCCTGGATTAGTGGCATTAGCGGTTAGTAGTGAGTACCTTACACGTACCGTATCGGATCATAATCCGCTGCTAGTAAATTTCTGTTGGGAGTTGGAACGCCCTAGAATCCCGATTTGGAGGTTGCGTCCAGAGATGCTGGAGGAGCAGGTCTTTCGCGCGGAGTTGGGGGAAGGGGTAGAACACTACTTTGCCGAAAATGCGGGATCAGCCACGACAAGGGCCCTGGAATGGGATGCTTTTAAAGTGGTGGTTCCCGGGATCTGTATTGCCAAGTTGGTGGGGGTTCGAAAGTTGTTGTTGTGGGACATTCAAGCGGGCGAGGTAGCTCTTCGCAAAGCTGAAAGGGCGCATTCGGATGGCACTGGCACGTGCGACTAGGTCTTGACCCGGAAGGAGGTGGTGGCGGCGGGGGTGGAGCACCTTAGATGCTTTGATCATAGCGCTTTCTTGGCTCGAGCGCATGCGAAGAGAGACAAGGTGGGCACATTGCTGGCTTGGTTGGCTGATCCTGTTCCTAGGTGCGTACCCATCCTGGTGCTGACCTCCCCTTTAGGACGGTTGGACTATGAGCATCACCTCATAAATGACCATTTTCGATCCTTCTATGCGACTCTTTATACCAGCCAATTGCAGACTGGTGAGGAGGAGGCTCGGTTGTTTCTAGAGGGGTTGGAGTTATCAGTACTTGAGGAGGAGGAGGCGAAGGAGCTTGGGCAGGATATTACTTTGGTTGAGATTCGCTGCACCATTAAGCAATTGGCACGCAACAAAACACCGGGCAGCAACGGTTTGCCTATTGAATTCTATGTGACATATATTGATCTTCTGGCCCCCAGATTATTGGGGATATATCAGGAAGCCAGGCGGACGGGAATATTGCCGGCTTCTACTAGAGAGGCTATCATTGTCCCGCTCCTCAAGCCAGGAAAGCCGCCGACTGATCCAGCTGCGTACAGACCTCTCTCTATGCTCACTACAGATTATAAAATATTGAGCCAGGTGCTGGCTACGAGACTCCTTCCTTTTATGACTCGGTTGGTGCATTCGGACCAGGCTAGCTTTATCCCGACGCGTAATACCGCCGGTAGCATATGTAGGTTAATAGGAATATTAGATGGAGGCCATGAAATGGAGGGGCAGGCACTTATCCTTTCTGTTGACATAGCCAAGGTGTTCGACAGCCTGGAATGGCCCTATCTGTTTTCAGTCATGACAGCGTTTGGGCTTGGTGCCGGTTATGTCCAGTGGGCAGCATTTCTATACTCGTCGGCGACAGCTAGAGTCCGGGTGGGGAGGGTTATTTCCTCTTCCTACCCAGTGGGACGGGGCACCAGACAGGGCTGCCCGCTATCCCCATTGTTGTTTGCCTTGCAATAGAGCCGTTGGCGGCGCGAGCTAGAATGGGGAGGGATTATAGTGGGCTCTAGCTCCGAGGTCATGCACACTATATTTCGCTATATGCAGATGACCTCCTGATGTTTTTGGGTGAAGCGGGAGAGGCCCAGGAGGGTGCACGTTCCCTTTTGGCCCGCTTTGAGTATATATACGGGACTACGGGTTAACTAGAACAAGACCTGTGTTTTCCCGGTGAATACGGTATGTGACCCGCCTACTCTGCCGCACAATTTGGTGTGGGAGCAGAGGTGCCTGCCCTATTTGGGAACACAGGTGTATCATGATCAGGGGGACCTCTTTGAGGGCAACATTGGGAGAGCGATGAGGGGTCTGAGAGGTAGCATGAAGTTTTGGGGGTCTTTACCATTATCGGTGGCAGGTCGAGTGGCGCTTTTGAAGATGGTGGCGCTTCCCCGCTTGTTATATTTCTTCCGGACTCTGCTGATCAGGGTGCCGGTTGCTTTCTTTCGGCGGCTTCGCTCCGAGGTGGGCAGTTTCATTTGGGGTGCAGGATGACGTAGAGTCGCGCTGGATACTCTGATGTGCCCGAGAGTTGAGGGAGGACTTGCTGCCCCTGATTTTGAATTATATTATTTGTCAGCGCAGTTTCAATTTCTCACTCAGGCGGTGGTGTCGGAATTTCGGGGACCGGAAGGGGGACCGGCGCCTGAGGTGCCAAGACACGTCTTATCTTTTGTGATCCTACAGCAACGACTGAGGACCGCTGATTTATCTCTGATAGAGGGCACCTTGAGGTACTGCTGGAAACGGTTCCACAATAGAATCGGGGTGCAGCGTCCTTATGCGCCTGAAATACCACTGGGCATGTGCACGGTGTTGCCACACGGCGGTGATTGGTCTGCCCTGGCGGAGTGGGAGCACCTAGGCTTGCAGATGGTGGGGGACCTTTATGCGGATGGCGGGTTGTTGCTCTTTGGGGCGTTGCAGGAAACATTTGGTCTTCCGCGTGGTCATTACCTGATACATGCGGCACTGACCGCTGCCATACAGAAGCATTGGGGTGCTGGCCTCTCTGAACCACCAACGAGCGGAGGGTGTCAGTATGTAGTGATTCTCAACAAAAACAATGCCAGTACTGCTAGTTCATTCCCCAAATTTTTAAATGCACAATGACTTTAAACAATTGTTGCATAACCACAAATACATGTAAAAAATAAACAGATTAAGTCAGTCACAATTTGTATTGTGGTTATGCAACAATTGTTTAAAGTCATTGTGCATTTAAAAATGTGGGGAATGAACTAGCAGTACTGGCATTGTTTTTGTTGAGAATCTTGTCCGGCGCAGCCTTACTGCGCTTTAGCCAAACCCTCTTTAGTTTTGTTAGGATGTAGTGATGGCGGCGGGCACACGCAAGGTGGTTACCTGTTTATATAAACGGATGCTAGGGGAAGGGCTTAACCAGCTGCAGAAGCTGCGGCAGTGCTGGGCATCGGACCTGGATAAGGCAATCCCGGATGCAGCCTGGTTGCAGCTACTCAAAAGAGCGTGGAAATGTACTAGGAACGCTAGGTTTCAACTAATCCAATTCTTTGTTTTACACAGGACGTATCTCACGCCAGCTAATATCAATCGGTATTTCCGGACTGACACTGCGAACTGTCCCCGGTGCCGCCTACAGGGTGCAGATCTGAGCCACATGCTGTGGGACTGTCCTCAGTTGGGGACATATTGGGAGGAGGTGGCTGAGTTGCTCTGTAGGGTAACTGGACGGCAGGTGGTACTGGACAAGGGGGCTTGCCTGTTACACTGGTTTTCACATACCAGTAAAAATAAGTTAACTAGCAAGTTTATAGACCTGGGGCTAGTTTTAGCCAAAAGAGAAATTACATCACACTGGAAGGCAGCGGTTGGCCCTAGTTTTGGTAGATGGAAAGCAGCAATGCTTTTGTGGGCGGGCAGCAAGGGGACTGTGCGACTGCAACAAGCCCATAGATCCCATAGTGATAGGGCCCTGGAGGCGGCGCGGGCATGGGAGGCTTTAGTGCTGGAGCTCAGGTTTATTTATTTATTTATTTATTTATTTGAGGGTTTGTAACGCGCCGGAATCACACCCGAAGGTGTATCTCCGCGCAGTGCTGTAGAAGAACAGGTCTGGGCAGGCGCTAATACTGGAATAAGGTTGTCTTAAGGCTTTTCCTGAAGGCTGGGTGGCTAGAGCACTGTCTAAGGGAGAGAGGGAGGTTGTTCCACAGACGGGGACCCATAACAGAGAGGGCACGTCCTCCCTGTCTGGTCTTGTTATGTCGGGGAATCTGTAGTAACAACTGATTGCTGGACCGTAGATTGCGGGGGGTGTGATGATGGACAAATTTTTCGGCCAGATAGGGCGGCCCTAAGTTGTGGAGACTCTTGTGCACCACACAGCAGGTCTTAAATTCCACCCGTTTCCGGATAGGAAGCCAGTGGAGCAATTTGAGAAGGGGCAGAGATGGTGTTCTGGGGGGGGCATTTGTCACCAGGCGTGCCGCGGTGTTCTGCACCACTTGAAGCTTGTTAAGCACTCCTTCATTGGCCGCTAAAAGTAGACCATTGCAATAGTCGAGGCGACTCAATACGAGGGCCTGGACCAAGGTCTTCCTTGTGCTGTCAGGGAGAAGGGGGAACACTTTCCGGAGGAGGCTGATGATATGGAAACAAGACCCCACCGTGGTGTTGGCATGATGTACAAGATTGAGGTCTTGGTCCAGACGGACCCCCAGATTTTTCACCACCTGTTTGGGGGAAGGGGCCGCACCCAGACTTGTAGGCCACCAATCAGGGGTCCACATGATTTTTGCTTCCCCGAACAGCATGACTTCCGACTTCCCCACATTGCACTGGAGAAAGTTCCTGGCCATCCAGCCGGCGACCGCAGTCATGCCATTCGAGAACGCTTGCCTTATCTCCGGGGTAAAGGCTTTAAAGGTAAACAGTAGCTGTGTATCATCAGCGTATGAGATGGGTAAAAACCCAAAAGACCTCATAATACCAGCTAAGGAGGAGACATAAACGTTAAATAACGTAGGGCTGAGACAAGAGCCCTGCGGGACTCCTCTGGTGATTTTGGTGGAGGTGGAACTGAAGGTGCCCATGTTGACCTGCTGGGTACGATCTGCCAGAAAGCTGGAGAACCACGCCAGGGCAGATTTCTCTATGCCGATCTCCCTTAATCTTGTTAGGAGGATGGTATGAGATATGGTGTCGAATGCTGCGGACAAGTCCAACAGCACCAACACCACAGATAGACCCCTATCCAGAGACATACGTATAGTATCCGTGACAGAAAGGAGGGCCGTCTCGGTACTATACCTGGGTCTAAACCCTGACTGAGAGTGGTCCAAACAGCCGGTCTGCTCTATGTAACTGGAGAGGTTGAGATTAACGTGCTTCTCCATTAGTTTGCCGACAAACGGCAAAAGGGAGATAGGCCTCAAGTTGGTCATATCCGACCAGGGAACGGAAGTGTTTTTCCTTATGGGCTTAACCAGGGCCTTTTTCCATTCCAGGGGGACCACTCCTTCAGCAAGGGAGCGATTAATCACCATCTGAATGGTGGGACTCAGAGCATTCCCTATAAGATGCATCACTCGGGCGGGGATAAGGTCCGCCGGGCTGCCCGATTTAATCGTCCCAATCAGTGAGTTTACATCATCCAGACTGATCTCAGGGATGGCAGACAGTGCCGGATGGCCAAGGCCCACTGTTCCGAGCTGTGGACTAGGCAAGGAATCTTTAATATCGACGACATTAGTGGCTTGAGCAATATTTTGGTAAATGGTGTCTATTTTGTTTGCAAAAAACCCGGCAGTATCATCGCACAGTTGTTGGGACACCGTCTCTGGGCTGTCGCATGCGATGGAGTTAGTAAAGGTTCGAAGAACCTGATACAATATTTTAGGATCATTACCTGCCTCAGACAGCTGGGAGACAATATGATTTTTGCGGGCAGCTCTGATATTTCTATGGTAGGATCTCAAAGCAGAGTGGTAGCGGGATTTATCTACTGCACTCTGAGAGATCCTCCAGGCCTTCTCCAACTTCCTACATACTTTCTTTTCTGCACGCAGTGAGTCGGAGTACCATGGTTCCTGCTTGCGATTATACCGCTGATTACAGATTCTTAAAGGGGCAATGAGATTGACAGCAGTGTTCAAGGCAGCATTGTATTTGGAGAGGGCAATGTCGGGAGTATCCAAGGGAGAGAAGTCCGGGGGGATGAAGACCTCTCTAAACGTTTCTGTGGATACCTTATGCCACTGCCTACGCCATAGAGGGAGGAGAACAGGTTGGGGACGTTCCTCTGTAAGGGTAGGGAGGGAAAAGTTTATGACAAAATGGTCGGTCCACTCCACCTGTGTGGGGGGGTAGCAGGTCAGGGTGTATGAATTAGACAGGATTAGGTCAAGAGTGTGACCTGCACGATGAGTAGGGCCCTGGTTACACTGTTTAAAGCCCAAAGTTGCTAGATCAGCCAGCAAGGTATTGGCTTCAGCATTATCGACCAATTCGCTGTGGACATTAAAATCTCCGAGGAGTACAAAATTGGTCCCCATGCTAATATGCGGGGCCAGCGGCTAATCTCCTACCGGAGATTGCAAAACGTTTAAAGACTAGTGAAAGTTCATGGACCACGGCAACCCCTGCTTCTTTATTGACTATGGCTCAGTATTATGAACGACAGAAATTGGAGGCTAAGGAAAGAAGTGATAAGAAAGCAAACGATTTGAAGACGAAGGTGATGTTGGCTCAGGTTTACGCTACGCAGCCGAGGGGGAATGATAGGGGTAGACGTGGATCGTATGGTACGTCTTCTGCTCGTTCCGATATTTCTGAGGATCAGTGTGCATACTGTAAACAGTTTGGACATTGGGCTTCGGATTGAATTTGAATTTAAAAGCATTTATACAGCGCTCGTTTACCAGGCGGTTTCATGGCGCTAGTGGGGGACAGTGGGCGGCAGCAACAGAAGGGATCTAAGTCAGGTAGGCTTGCGTGAAGAGGAAGGTTTTGAGGTTCTTCCGAAACAAAAGGTAAGACGGAGAAGTGCGCAGGGTGGCAGGGAGGGAGTTCCAAAAGGTGGGAGCCAAGACAGCAAAACTCGATCCGCCCGCTTTCTGTTTTCTAAAACGGGGAATGGCAAGGAGGGCCGAATAGGCGGAGCGAAGTTCTCTGCCAGGGTGGTAAGACTTAATGGCAGAACAGATAAATTCGGGAGCAGTGCCTGCTCTGGCCTGATAAGTGAGGCAGCCAAGTTTAAAGAGGGCACACTCTTTTATTGGGAGCCAATGCAGTGTTTTGAGCAATGGGGTGGCCCGATGGTATTTGGGCAAGCCGTGGATCAGGCGAGCTGCCTGGTTCTGCACCAGTTGCAAACGGTGGATCGCGTAAGCAGGGGCCCCATTGTAGACTATGTTACCGTAGTCTATACGGGATAATACCATGGCCAATACAATTACTTTCAAAGCAGAGGGAGAAAAGAAACGGGAGACTTTCCTAATTATTCTAAGGGAAAAAAAACAAGAGGAAACCACGGAACTAACTTGTGAATGGACAGTGAGTTGAGAATTGAGGAAAATCCCCAGGGTTTTTACTTTGGGCACAGGGAGTGGGGGAGCACCAAGGGAAGGGGGCCAAAAGGAGGGGGACCATGGACTGCAACCACCTCCGGTCAAAACCAGCTCGGTCTTGTCCGGGTTGAGTTTGAGGTGGTTGCAGTTCATCCAATCGTGAATGAACGTCATTACTGTCTGGACGTTCAAAGCAGATGAAGAAGAGTGGGATAGATTGAAGATTAGCTGGAGGTCATCCGCGTAATTAAACACGGTGACCTCCAGCTGCTGTAACATAAAAATGAGGGGGAAGATATAAAGGTTAAACAAAAGGGGGGAAAGTGATGAGCCCTGGGGGACCCCGCACTTTACCTTGCGGGAGGCCGCAGCGCAGCCAGCCAGACGGACCGCTTGAGTTCTCCCAGCAAGAAAGGACTCAAGCCATGAATAGGCCAAGCCTTCTATGCCCGCCGCCCTGACACGGTGGAGGAGGATGGAATGGTCCACCGTGTCGAAAGCGGCGGACAGGTCGAGGAGTATCAGGGCTTGCGGAAGGTTGGTGTCAATACCTTCGCGCAATTTGTCCATTACTGAGATGACCACTTTCTCTGTAGAGTGCATGGGGCGAAAACCTGCTTGACAAGTGGAGAGGCAATGATTTACCTCGATGTGATGTGGATTGTCCGGTGCTTCGAGAACAGCGTAATCAGCGTGGTCGAGGAAGTGGAAGGTCTCGGAATAGTTATTCAGGGTTGAGGGGTGGAGCAAACGATCGTGGTAGGTTTGAAGCGAGAGGTCGTGGTCAGTCTGATTATAATACTTTTGATCGACGGAATCAGTATCAGATAGCTGAAGGAGAGTATACTGAGCCTCAGGATAATACATATGCATAGGATTGCGTAGGATGGGGTGTGGAATCGGTTGAAGTACCAGTAGATCAAAGGGGTCCATATATATCAGCACATGTTTTGGGTTCTACTGATCAGTTTCTGGTTGATACAGGAGCTACTCGTATCGCTCTGTCCAAACACTTGGTTCCAAGGGCTCACCTGTCTGGCAAAACGATTACATCAATAGGGTTCGATGGAACACCTTCTCGTAGCCCATTGTCTCAACCCCTTACATTTCACATTGATAAGTTTACTGCCCCATGCCCGTTTTTGTTATCTCCGAATACACCAGATAATATTGTGGGACTCGATATGCTTAAATATTTTCAAGCAACTATATGCTGTACCCCTGAAGGGGTACGGGTTATTTTAAAGGAGAACTATCCGGAGGTTGAGAGATTGTGCCTCATGCAGGAGGCCGATGCGTTGGCCTCTCTTCCAAAGACTTTGTGGGCTACTTCTGATACTGATGTGGGACAGATGATTATCCCACCTGTACGTATTACTGTAAAGGAGGGAGTGTCTTTGCCTCGTGTACCACAGTATAAAATTTCCAGGGAAGGGGAAGTTGCCTTGACACATATCGTAAATGAGTGGATTATGGCAGGGGTGGTGGAGGAAGTCCCCTATAATGTTTGTAACAGCCCAATTCTTCCGATCCTAAAGAAAGATACAGATACTAGAATCTATCGTTTTATTATTGATTTGAGGGAAATTAATAAGATAGTAGTACCCCAGTATCCGGTGGTGTCTGACATTACCACCTTACTTACTTTGATTCCATCTACAGCCACTACATTTACGGTTATCGATTTGAAAATGCTTTCTTTTCGATTCCCATTCATCCCGATAGCCGGTATTTGTTCGGCTTTACATTAAATAACAAATCTTATAGATTTTGTCGAGTTCCTCAAGGCTATACTGAAAGCCCTAGCATTTATAGCCAGGCTTTAAAGAGACAGCTTGATTCTTTTGACTTACAGTCTGGGGTGGCTCTTATTCAATATGTTGATGACATTTTATTAGCAGCAGACACGCAGGAACAATGTGAGGAGAGTACTCTTTCCCTGCTTTCTTTTCCTTGCCAAGAATAATCACAAGGTTTCGAGGAAGAAGTTGCAATATTGTAGGCCAAAGGTGACCTACCTCAGTCATCTTTTGTCTAAGGAGGGACGTGCATTGACATCAGATCGAATTCAGGCAATTTTATATACACTAGTCCCTTGCACTCAGAAAGATGTTCGTGCTTTCATAGGTTTGACGTCCTTTTGTAGACAGTGGATACTAGGATTTTCACACATTATAAAGCCTTTGTTAGCATTGTTGTCCAAAACTACACCGATTCCCATTGAATGGACAGATGAATGTCAGAATGCTTTTGAACAACTGAGCAAGCTCTTTGTTCTGCACCAGTGTTAGGTACACCGGATTATACAAAGATCTTTACATTATATGTCCATGAGAAGGATGGGTGTGCATTGTCAGTTTTAGTGCAGAAACACGGAGACAAGCAGAGACCTTGTGCGTACTTTTCAGCAGTACTTGACCCTGTGGCTCGTGGTCTGCCTGGATGCTTTCGAGCAGTCACAGCAACAGCAGTGGCTATACGACAGAGTGAGGGAATAGTTTTGTCTCACAAATTGTTGGTGTTAGTTCCCCATGCGGTAGATGCTTTATTGAACGAAACGAAAACACAGCATCTAACTAGTGCTCGTTTAACAGGATACGATCTAACGCTGTTGGCGCCACATATTACACTGAAGAGGTGCGCCACTTTGAACCCCGCTACTTTACTGCCATATCCTGTTACTGAGACCCAGAAGGAAGAACACCATGACTGTGTTTTTCTGACTGAAGAACAAACAAAGGGTCGTATCGAATTACAGGATACGCCACTTCCAGATGTAGATGGGGAACTGTGGGTTGATGGGTCGTGTTTAAAGTTGCCAGATGGTACGACTTCCGCAGCTTATGCAATCACGATGCTTAAGACAGTGGTAGAAACAGAACGAATACCGCAAAAATCGGCACAAGCAGCCGAATTGATAGCCTTAACGAAAGCATGTGAGTTAAGTGCTGGATTATGTGTGAATATCTACACTGATAGCCGTTACGCTTTCAGAGTAGTGCAAGATTTCGGCCTACTCTGGAAGGAACAAGGGTTTCTGACCTCGCATGGAGGGCATATTATGCATGGAGAATTAGTACGTGATCTTCTGACTGCATTATTATGTCCAAAGAAAGTGGCGATAATTAAATGTAGTGCACATAAGAAGGTGACGGACAAAATAGGACAAGGAAACGCTTTTGCAGATCGCATAGCGAGAGAGACTGCAATGTTACAGAATGTCTCTCCTATGTATGTGGTGAAATCACAGGCTGAGAGATGGCATGATATTAGAGAGGAAATATTAGACATACAAAAATCAGCATCTGAAGCCGAACTTGCAACCTGGGCAACAGAGGGAGTGTTGGATGATGAGGGTTGTTGGCGTAGCAAAGATATGGAGAGATGGAAATTGCCCGCCGCTTATCTGCAAGCAATGGTTCAAATGACACATGGACTGGCACATGTTGGAGCTCTTGCAATTACTAAATTGCTTACACGAGTTTGGGAGCATCCTGAGATTGCCAACACGGCTAAGAGAGTGGTACAGACCTGTCTGATATGTTTACAGTACAATCCTGCAAAAGGGACTTATACTCCTAAACGAGGGTTCGTTCCACCTACTGCACCATTCGAAGTACTGTAAATGGATTACATCCAGCTTGAGCGCTGTAACAATCTCAAGTATGTCTTAGTGGTGGTGTGTGCCTTTAGTAAATGGATCGAGGCCTACCCCACGAAGGATAATACAGCATTGACAACAGCTAAGGTGTTACTCAAAGAGTACTTCCCGCGCTTTGGTGTTTGTAAATTTTTGTGGAATGACAATGGTCCTCATTTTGTTGGGAAAATAGTGGAGTATGTCCTAAAAGGATTGGGAATTAAACAAAAGTTCCACGCTGTATTTCACCCGCAGTCAGCAGGTTTGATAGAGAGGTATAATGCAACTCTGAAGCTGAAGCTAGCAAAGATCGTGGCATCCACGTCTTTGAAATGGCCGGATGCCTTGCCCTTGGCATTACTATCTATTAGATCAGTGCCACATTCCCGATCTGGCCTCACGCCTTATGAAGTGGTGTTTGGAAGGCCCATGAATATCTGGGGAGTCCCTAAGCCTCGTTTAATACATGATGTGCCTTGTATAATGATGAACGATTATTTGGCACGATTAACAAATGATTTACTTTCTATTCATCAACAGGTTCGAGAAGCGCTCCCCGATAATTCCACTGGAGAGGCTCACGATCTCCGTCCTGGGGATCATGTAATGGTCCGAGCGTTCGAGAGAAACAGCAGTTTGGAGCCGAGGTGGCGTGGCCCTGAACAAGTATTGCTGGCAACTCGGACGGCTGTGCGAGTCACGAACAAGAAACGGTGGGTGCATTCCACTCACTGTCGTCGTGTCTCTCCCGACCTGGTGAATCCTGCGGTGCTGTCTGATTATCGAGACATCCTGGATGCAGAGAAGAGCCCAGCTACTACGCCTCACGAATCAGAGGGAGCCTTCCCGGACCACACTGTTTCTGGTGGAGTGAAATATAATCTACGGTCAAGAAAATAGTGTTTTGTGCGAGACTGGTTGAGTTACCGTTCTGAGGTTTGTGAAAACGGAAGCCGAGAATATCAAGGGGAGGGGGATCAGTTCTGTCCAGTGTAGCGACACCCGTCTTGAATCTCGGAGAAGAAACCAGCGGCTACCTCGGAGCTCAGCACTCATTTTTCATTTTTTAGTTTTGTTTTGAAACTTTTGTTCTTTGAACTATGGCACCTACTACGACAAGAAACAGAATAATTCTTGGTGCAGTGCTTTTTGTTACGACTATAGTGGTAATAGCAGTAATATCCTGGATCGTAGAACGATTGCTTCCTGCACGAGAATATTTACTGCCTACCACTCCAATCCCATCTGAACATTTTCATTTCACTCTGCCTTATCATGAAGAGAGACATAGACAGACTTATTTAAATAACAGCTTCATTCAAATTCTACATCATACCCATAATATGACGAACACTTCGAACTGTTGGGTATGTGGAATGTTGCCTGGACATCAGAAGAAAGGAGGAACTCCACTTATTCCTCTTCCGTTCTCTCATAATGGTTCTTGTAATGCTTGGTATACTCTTCTCTTTACCTTAAGATGGCCAACAAAAGGTGGACTACTTTTTCGACTAAATAAAATTTGTTGTAATGACAGAGATGGTTACCCACAGGCAGAAGGAACTAAATTTGAATGGGAAGAATATCGACCGGACAATGTATCTATACCTCGAATTTTCACTAATCAAAGAATTGCAAATATGTCCAGTTTATATGTGATTACAGTTATTGATACCAAAGCTGACTTGTGTGTACGGAATAAAGGTACTATCCCGGTGGGAAAGAGTGAATGTAATATTACTCTCACATTTGACACACCAAATGGTATTGCCTTTGTAGCCTCACGAAATACTTACTTCATTTGTGGAAATAAAGGATACCACTGTCTTCCCATTGGGTGGTTAGGAACTTGTTACATATCTTTTGTGCTACCCCCTGTATTTATTGCACTGCCTATGTATCACAATGATTTTGTATTATATCATGATTTTATATTAAATAGGGTTAAGAGAACATTAGAGATTGAGGACATCGATCAGACTGACACCTCCTTACAGCAATATGTAGATTTTAATTTGGGCCTGTTTTCCTTTGTTGGTGCTGCCTTAAATAGCAGGAAAATAAGACGGTTAGCACGTGTTGTGGAGGCTGTTGCTAATGAAACTGCTTCTGCATTAGGTAACTTGACTGAGGAACTCCAAATTACGAGGATTGTAACTCTTCAGAACCGAATGGTTCTGGATGTAGTATTAGCTGATCGTGGGGGTGCATGCTGCATTATTGGTAGTAGTTGTTGCGTGTACGTCCCTGATAACTCACATTCTGTGTATGATGCCATTTCTAAATTGCACAAAATTGCTGCTGAAATTCATCCTGAAAATGGTACATGGACATTCTCTAATTGGTTCTGGACTTTGCTCAGTACCTGGGGTTGGAAATTGCTGACTATCTTGTGTATGATTATTGGAATACTCTTCTTCCTTTGTTTATGTTTTCAATGTGGCCCCACCTTATGTTCTGTGTGTATTACAGCCTGCATTCCGTCCAAACGAGCTATTGCCAAAAATGAGCAAATGATTAGCAAAGAAATAACAAATATGATGTTGATTAATATTGATGATGAATATCCTGATTACTTCCATTATGAGGTAGCTTCAGCTAAATGCTAAAAGGGCCATCTGTCGTAATTTGGCAGTGATTGGGTTAGCATTTAGCTCAGCTACACGAACTTTCATGTTTAACTTGACCAAACTTGCGGGGGCCATTTTGTATTCCCTGGCTTCCATTTTGTATGAACATGCGGCCTCGTGGTCAGCATGCCCTTTTGTCCTTTCTCTGTACCAATGACCATTTACCTTGCCCGGCAACAGGCTATTTTTAGCACTGGTCAAGCTCACGCATGCGTACTCGAACATTTAGATTAATGAGCGGTCACCTCTTAGGAATGTTCTCCAAAACTGACCAGTGGTACTAAACTCCTCCCACATGTTGGCTGTCTTCCAAAAATGCCCTTATATGTACTTAAACTGTTTCAAAAGTATACCGCCTACCCTTTTTATTGCTGTTAAACTGTATAAAAGAGGTCACGCACCGATGTCCGGTGTGATACTTCTTGCATTACCGAAGGGTGCTGTAGGAATGTACCACCACCCCATGGGGTCTTAATAAACTTGTCTTTTGCATTTCCAGTTTCCGTGCCAACTTCTATTCTATGGTGTTCGAGAGTTTTTTGCAGAGTATGTAGACCTGACAGAACCCGATACCGCAATTGCTGCTTCATTTTCAAGTATGGCTTCTCCGAGTGGATCTCGACATTGTGGAGCAGAACTCTGACTATCTTGAGAACTATCTCTAGCAATTTCAGCTGCAATAGTTCTTTCTTGATTACTCTCTTCATTCAACATTTGCAGATAATTTGGAATAATTGCATTCAATGCTATCTTTACATGCATTGAAACAATCTTCATAGCAGACAAAATCTCCAAGTAATTCCATTTCAATCCGCCAAGGTTTGAAGTGTTGCAGAAGAGCTAAATAGAAAAACTCTCTTTTATCTGGAGTATCACAATTTGATTTCCTGTGATTAATTACATTTCCTTTGTCATGCCTCACCAAACATCCTTTAGATCCAATTACAGCGTATTCTCCTTTATTTATTTTTTCTGCAACCTTTTTTAAACTATAAGGTTGTAGTATTTCATATAGACATATGTTTTCCAGGTGTGGACTTCTATTTAGATAGTATGTATCCAACATATTTGATTTCATAATATCTGTACTTTCTGGTTCATTCAGTGCCAAGTATTACATTTCTTGTACAGATTTCAAAACTCGATTTCGTGCTGCAGCAAGGCCTAGACTTATCCAGATGATTCCTCTTGACTTGAATATAAACTTGCAGATGTCAATCGATCTGAACATTTGTAGGATCCAATTTCTCGATGTGAAAGCATCTTCAAGCTGAAGCTGTACAATTTTTTGTTAAGTGCCTTTTCCTGTGAAATTTCCTTCCACATTTCTTTCAATTCTGTCTTCTCTGACTTGGTAATATATGACGTGACATAGCGAGCAACAGCAATTGAGTTATCTGCAACATATTGTATGTCCATATTTGCATTCCACATCTTCAAAATCACCGGATTGTAATCATTAATGTACTTCGATTCTTCTGTTCTTTTTATATTATAAGTATTTTTGGGTGATTTTCGAGTGATAGTATGCCTCACTGCTGACATAAAACTTTTCACTCTTCTTTTGGAAATTACTGGACGTGGAAAGCCAAATCGACATTTTGTATAAAATGTATCCTTTGACTTATATTTCCGTTGGCAATATTTTCCACATCGATGATTCTGAAACCGTAAAACTTGCTGTCTTAAGATATTTTCTCCTCCTTTTTTCGGATTAGCACAGGTAACATACTCTTCAATAAAAGATAAAACAGTCTCATCTGAATCAGTTCAAAATTTGGGGGTATCCTAGATCCATAAAAGCATATGTATATGAGGAGCACCTCTAGCTTGATATTCTTTTCTAAAAAACAGGTGGATTTTATTTATTACAGCTAAAAGACATCATAGCTTCAAATCTATGATTAAAATATCTGCAAACATTTACAGGATATAGTGAACACAGTTCTCCAGGTGTCTCCAATTCAATGTTTTCTATATTTGAATTTGCATCTCTTAGAAAAACCATTAAATCATCGCATGCATACTCAGCACAGCTAAGTGTAACAAACCACATAGGGGTTCCTAAGTTTCTTCACATACTTCTTAAATCCCTGTGACGTCGATACCAATATTCATTAGTGCCACGTTGACATGCCATCAAATTAATTAACTGTGATTCTAAATGTTCATCTCTTTCTTCAACTTTGTCCATAAATTCCTTTGCCGAATCATGTGAAATATGCGTTCCAGTTTTTAGTATATGGTTGACTGCATATGAAAGTGCAGACAGATCAGTCTCAAATAAAAGATGAAACAAATATGGAATACACTGATGAAATCTAGGTTCTTCTAAGTACATTCATAAAGTACGATATTCTGAAGCTGGAATGTGAACTGGTCGTTCATCATATCGTCCACCTTTTCTGGTAGGGAAAAGCTGTGGAAAACAATGAGCTTCCAAACTTTTTTCCCACACACTCATTCGAGTTCCTTTTGCTTTTTTCAACTAGAACAATTCAATAGTATCTCCTATCAGTTCTTTTGAATGTAGAGGTTATATAGTATAATGTTCGTAAATTTCTTCTTTTCTGGAATTCTCCACTTTTTCTATTTGTCCACTTGAAATGTGGGGTTCATCTTCTAAAGTCATTCCTTCTTCTTCTACATTTACAGTTGTTTAGTAAATATTGTTTTGCACCAGATATAATGTAGCCTTTTGCAGTTTCCTGACATCTACTAACTCTTGCCATATTTTCCGACTCTTTGTGGGTACATAATTAACAAGAATGACTACAGGTTCAGTATCCTCTCTTTCTACACTAAAATCTATAGATAATTACACAACTCTTCCTTTTAAACCTCTTTGTAGATATGTTGGAGGCAGCTTGCCTGTTTTTGGCTCCATACGAATTATAGCCTGAAAAGAGTGTTCAGATTGTATAAGAATGGCCTCATATGTATTTAAATCTTTAAGTTCAGGAGGAATAGCTACTAATACTAAGTCATTATGGATAGCTCTAGCTGGCATTTTAATTTCTTCCAATTTATTGTAACAATATTTACAAATACATTGTACAGTACCTAACTCAAAACGACCTTCCACAAACAGATAAGCAGCAAATGCTTTCCATTTATCATTGTTTTCGTTTTCACTTTTCAAAAACACATCTACATTCCTAGTTTAAATTTTATAATGAATACGTTGACAACAAATACAAACATAGCTTGGTTTTTCACCAGAAACTACTTTAAACTTTGTTATTTCTTTTTCAAACTTCACATCAGTACTATCTTCCATCTCATGTTCAACACCTACACTTATCAAACTCTCACTTTCTCTACATTCCTCTTGACCAGCAAAGAAACGTAACTCATCACAAATTTGTCTTACATCCAACACCGAACTGTGCAAAAGAGCTGTATTAATTTCATTTAGACATAATGCAGGAATTTTTACGTAGTATAATCTTCTAACTAACTTCGGCATTTCGGAATGATGTATTGCTAACATTCTTAAATGATGAAAACGACTATCACACACTTTCCTAGACAGACAAGCCAGAGAGTGATCTTGCAAACCTTTATTTTTTCTCACTTTTCAAGGATCCAGTCCTTGTAATATCTTAATCTTCAGTTTCACAGATTTTCTTCCATATTCTCTTAAACAAATTAGTAAAATATCAATAGATTGTTGATGCATACTACAAATACTACTACAATCCCATGTAACCACTTGAGCCTGGGTACGTCTCCCTTGAACTTCCTCAGCTATTACTTATTCAACATTTCTAGGAACTATCTTTTCTTTTTCAATTCTAGAGCCATTTTTCACTTGATAACACGACCACAGGTATCCACTGCATGCAGTAATTATCAAGTTGAAAATTATTTTTTTCATTAAAAAAGGTTCCATTCTATAAGTATGCTTCCATTCCCCAGACAAAAATGTGTCCTATTTACAATTCTTTTTCTTTTACATTTGTCCTTCATACGCTGCATTTTTGTATTTAAAGTCTTCAACCTTTTTATAATTAAGATAAATAATTTTCTTTTCAATTGAAAGGCTTTTTCAATTTCACTTAGAATCTCCTTTTGTTGTCTGTAAAAAACTGATCTTTTATATTTTTTCAATTTTTTTAGTACATTTTGGAGTACTCTACTTTTATAGATTCTTTATCGAATTTCTGAAAATTGTTTTTTCTTGCTTCCAACATAATTCTTTTTTCGATAATCCGATTTTCCACTTTTTTTTGTAAATTTTTCTTTCCTTTTGTTTCACTGTCCTTGTTATATCTGTCTGTTCTTTATTTTTGAAATTGGAAACTGTTTTTACAAGTTTTAAAAAAAATCTTACCTCTCTTGCCAGAACACTTTTTTTTTACAGATCCATGTTGTAGTTGATCTAATTCCTCTTTTCCTTTTTTTTTTAAATAAACATCTTTTCTTTGTTCTCTTTTTCTTTGCTCTTTTCTTGTCATTTTTACTCTTTCTTGATAATGATGCAAAATATCTGTAAAATAGGAAAAGTTTTGAAAACAATTTAATATAATTGAAATAATTTTATATAAATATTTACATCAAAACAATTCCCTTGCAGGCATAGAGTGACGCATAAATTAGGCCAAAAAGAAGGGGAGAACTCTGGGTAGTTCCCAAGTTTAGGTGGAAGGCAGCTCCTGTATAAAGCACCCTCAACACCAGCGATACTCTAAATTTGCTCACCTTAAATGTCTGCTTTACTATCAAAGTTTTTAAGCATAGGATTAGCACAGTGCTACCCATGCCGAGATAGAAATGGACAAAGTCTTTTGCCATTTGTACAGCAAAGTCTTTAAGAATAGGATTAGCACAGTGCTGTCCACAGTAAGCTGTAAAATGACAAAAACCATTCATCACTCCAGGCACAATATTACAGCTTTGGATTGGTAAAATACCATACAAGCCAACTTGAAATGAATAAAAGCAACCCCTGACACGTGTTTCGCTGTCATTACAGCTCTTCAGAGAGGTTTAGCTCTGTCCAGACACAAGGAAGCACCCAGTATAAGTCAAAACAATTCCCTTGCAGGCATAGAGTGACGCATAAATTATGCAAAAAAGAAGAACAAAACTCTGGGTAGTTCCCAAGTTTAGGTGGAAGGCAGCTCCTGTATAGAGCACCCTCAACACCAGCGACACTCTAAATTTGCTCACCTCAAATGTCTGCTTTTCTATCAAAGTTTTTAAGCATAGGATTAGCACAGTGCTACCCACTCCGAGCTGTAAAATGACAAAAGCCATTTATCACTCCAGGCACAATATTACAGCTTTGGATTGGTAAAATACCATCCAAGCCAACCTGAAATGAATAAAAGCAACCCCTGACACGTGTTTCGCTGTCATTACAGCTCTTCAGCGAGGTTTAGCTTTGTCCAGACACAAGGGAGCACCCAGTATAAGTCAAAACAATTCCCTTGCAGGCATAGAGTGACGCAAGGGAATTGTTTTTTTGCATAATTTATGCGTCACACTATGCCTGCAAGGGAATTGTTTTGACTTATACTGGGTGCTCCCTTGTGTCTGGACGGCCTGCTCCTTTGCCTATAATAGTCGGCCCGCAGCTGTTACTGTGCGAGCCGGCTCACAGCTCTCCCACTCCGAGCCGACGGGCAGCACTTGTTCCTCTACGAGTCTGACAGTCAGCTCGCAAGTCTTCCTTTACGAGCCAGCCTGCTGGCCTGTAGCTCTCCCTCTGCAAAGCACTGGTGGACTCGCAGTTCTTTCTCTGCAAGGCAGTCTGCAGTTGTACATCTGCAAGCCAACACTGGAAATATACCGCAGCTGCCACTCCACGAGATACCCCCTCCACGCTCCCTCTTCCCACATCACTGTACCACAGCTATGCCTTTGCAAGCCGACGGCCCGCATCTTTTCTTATAGCAGTCGGCCCGCAGCTGTTCCTGTGCGAGCCAGCCTGCAGCTCTTCCTTTGCAAAGCATTGTTCGGCTCGCAGCTCTTCCTCTGCGAGCCAACTTGCAGTTGTATCTCTGCAAGCCAACACTGGAAATATACCACAGCTCTGTCTCTCTGCAAGATATCCCCTTCGCGATCCCTTTCACAAACATCACCGTCCCACAGCTATCCCTATAACAGTTCGCCCGCAGCTGTTCCTCTGTGAGACGGCCTGCAGCTCTCCGTCTGAGAACATGCACTCTGCTTACAGCATAGTAATCATTCCAGTTAGTAGTCATGTACTTATTGAATGGCCTAGCCACTAACACTACTATGGATACAATGTTCTGTGTACTATGCATGGAGACCTCTAACCAGGTACATACTTTTGATACAGTCTTCTAAATACCCAGTTAGTACCTATGCAGTGTAGGAATACTCCTGTCACTCCCCATGCACTTCTGCAATGCACCATACAGCACAATCTATTTATTCTATCACTTTGCGAATACCTAAGGACTTATAAATTCACTATGCACTGTATTTGGAGCACTATAATCATTCTAGTTACTAGTCATATACTTATGGAATGGTCTAGCCACTAACACAAGTACAACTACAATATTCTGTGTATTATTTATGCAAACTTCTAACCAGGTAGATAGTATTGGTACACTTTTCTAAATACTCAGTACCTATGCAGTAGAGGAATACTTCCGTCTGTCCCATGCACTACTCGACTCACCCATCCAGAACTTTCTACTTATCCTATTATTCCGCCAATACCTATGCACTTATGTATGCACTCAGGCACTGTTTTCTGTAGTATTGTAATCTTTCAGTCACTAACCATGTATCCATGGAATGATACAGTTTGTAACCATACAGTTCCACAAATAGATGTGTACTACTAATGCTGTGCTCTAGTATCTTTCACACTACTCATACACTAGTACAATTATGCAGGTAACACTGTCCCATTGCTGAAATCATTCATTTAGTTTCTTTGTATATATTTTTAAAGTTATACATGTAAATATTTATGCAAAAAAGGAGAGAACTCTGGGTAGTTCCAAGTTTAGGTGGAAGGCAGCTCCTGTATAGAGCACCCTCAACACCAGAGACACTCTAAATTTGCTCACCTCAAATGTCTGGTTTTCTATCCAAGTTTTTAAGCATAGGATTAGCACAGTGCTACCCACACCAAGATAGAAATGGACAAAGTCTTTTGCCATTTGTACAGCAAAGTCTTTAAGCATAGGATTAGCACAGTGCTGTCCACGCCGAGCTGTAAAATGACAAAAGCCATTTATTACTCCAGGCACAATATTACAGCTTTGGATTGGTAAAATACCATCCAAGCCATCCTAAAATGAATAAAAGCAACCCCTGACACGTGTTTCATTACAGCTCTTCAGAGAGGTTTAGGTTTGTCTCAGCCCCCCTTGACCAATCACCCCGAAACTTTCAAGATAGGAGTTAATCAAAAAACAGAAACTTTTGGGAAAATTACATAAAGATTTGTCGAAAAATGCCAAAGTTATAAGCACAGTGGTACAAAAGGGGGTGGTGATGGACGGAGCATCTGAACCAATCAAACACTCACACCCAGTCAACAGATCTGGGTTTAATCCATCACCGTTCTTTAGCCCACTCTGCCACCCCAGTTCAGACATGGCCATATGCAAATCAGTCTGACCCTGTGCCTCATGTGAAAGTTATAAGCACATGCTGTGCAACCCTGCTGCCAACATGACTGAAGCTCCGGGGCTGTGGGGACCCCAGCGGCCCCCCACAGCCCCAGTGGGACCCCGCTATTATTTAATAAACATGCCCCAGTAACCTACCCACCTGGAGGCCTCATTAAAATAAAACGTGGGAACCCGCGACCCCAGCGCAAATTGCGCCTTTTTTTTAATAATGCTTCTTTTGCCCTAATGGCCCTTCTGGGACAGAGTGTTTCTACCCTGCCCCCTTCTCTTGTTTTATATCTTTGTTTCTCTGTTTTCTGGTAACTTGCTTCTACCGAGCCACAAGATGGCTGCCAACACTTCCTGGTTTGAAGTGTTGACAGCCAATCACAGTGAAGCTCGTGCACGGGATACTCCGCCCAGATATCAAAACTTTTATTTTTCTAATTTCTCAACAATTACTGAACGGATTTACACCATTTAAAAAAAACATCGCTTTCTAATCCCAGCACTACCTCTTTGCCAAATTTAGGGTAATTCCGTTCAGTAGTTTCAGCTGTATCCTTGCACAAAGTTTCCTATGGGAAATTGATTTTTTTACTCTTATTTTTTTAATTTCTCAAAAACTACTGAACGGATTTACTCCATTTAAAAAAAAAAAGGTCGCTTTCTGAACTAAGCTCTACCGTTCTGCCAAATTTTGATTAATTCAATGCAGCAGTTCGGGCTGTAGCTCGTCGCAAAATTTCCTATGGAAATTAACATGGAGAAAACGTGTTTTGGGACCCCCCTTTTTTCTCAGCCCCCGCTTGACGAATCACCCCCAGACTTTCAGGATAGGAGCTGACCTGGATAGACTTTTTTTGGGGAGAATTTCGCAAAGATTCGTCAAACGACGCCAAAGTTATTAGCAAATCATAAAATGCTTTTCCTATGGAAACTAGGTTGTAACTATAACTACCTACTGGCGATAAATATAAATAACAAAGGCTAAAATGACATTCTAGTTAGGTGAAAATATCAGTTAAAACGCAACATTTTAAAATGCAAAAACCACTCACATTGACCATTTATATTTAATTGAAGAAACTATAACGTGCACCCCCGCAATGCAGAGAGGATATTTTGTATCATAGCATTCAACTTTAATCCGCTGATGCTGTCAAATGGGTCCAGCAGACCAATTACATGGAAGAAAGCACTATGACAGCTGGTTGCTTTGGTTTATAATTACAAGCGAAGACCATTTTTGTTTTTAATTATATCATATTTATGAATGTTATGTTATGCAAATTTATAGGGCACACTCTCACCTAGGACTGAGAAGGTGTGAGTCTAGCCAAATCTATGGCCTAGTTGGACGACTAGAACCTCTAGGAATTCAAGAAGTGAACAGGAGGCTCTTAAATGTAGTAGCAAGTCATTCCATGCTTTAGGAATGAAGTAGGAGAAGGCTTGACTGCTGAATCTGGTTTTCCATATGCGTAGATGTGTGCAAGTAGGAGTCTGGATGAGCGGCAGTACCTGGAAAGTTTGTGGAAGCAGATGTGATTGTTTAGGTACACTGAGCCATTGTTATTTTATGCCTTGAAAGTGTGGGTGATGAGATTGAATTGTGTTCATTTTGAGTATGGAGAACCTGTGGATCTCCTTCAGGTGCGGTGTGATGTAGGTGCGGTGTAAGAGGTTGAGAGTGATTTTGGCCACCGACTACTGAATGATCTGCAGTATTTGGTGAGTTTTTTGTTGATCCTGGCATAGAGGATGTTTATGTAGTCCAGCTTGCTTGTGACTAGAGTGCACATCACAGTTTTAGGGGTGTGTTTGGCAGCCATTTTAAAGTTTTCATTGCATCTTCAGGAACTATGAGGCAGTGACGGTCTTGACTTAGGCAGTTATGCCGAGTTTGCTGTTTATGATGATCCCAATTTTATTGGCATGAGGGTGGGTGTCAGTCCAAGCCCTGTTCGCCTCAAGCTGTAGTCCCTGTTCAAGTGCTCTACCAGATTACGATTTTGGATTTGTCGGTGTTCAGCTTCAAACAGTTAGTCTTTATCCAGTTGGCAATTTCAGTCATGCAGTGATTGAACTTATCCTGGTACTGGGCATCTTGTCCGTGAGGGAGCAAATGAGCTGTGTGTCGCCGGCATAGGACAGGACATTGATGTTGTGAGAGCTGATGATGCTTGGTAGAGGAATCGTGTTTGCATTGAAGAGGGTCGGGTGCAGGGAAGAACCTTGAGCAATTCTGCAGATGAGGTCATAAGTGGATAAGGTGTATGATGCCAGGCTAACTGACCTGGTCTTTACAGCCAGGAAGAAGCGGAACCATCGGAGTGCATGTCCTTGGAGTCCAATGTCATGTAGGTGTTGGATGAGGATGGCGTGGGAGACTGTTAAATGCTCTGGAGAGGCCCAGGAGGATAAGGGCTTCAATTTTTCTCCATCCTCAGTCATGTGGATGCCATCCATCGCTGGGATTAGGGCAGTTTATGTGTGGTGATTGGGTCTAAAACCAGACTGATTGGTGTTAGAGATGTTGGTCGTTGAGGTTTTTAGTGAGGCATTTGGCCGGGAATGATAGCAGGGTGATCTGCCTGTAGTTGATGAGCATTGAAAGGTCTATGGAGGGTTTCTTCAGCAATGGGAGGACTGTTGCATGCTTCCAAGCATCTGAGAAGGTCACGGAAGAGGTGGAGTCATTCAGAATGGGTGTGAGCATGGTGCTGATGGGTTGCAATCCTGTGGATTGGGCCTAATGGTTGCAGGGGTCTTATAGGGCCCCTGAGTGGATGGGCTTCATGTGGCTGCAATTTTTTCTTGGATGATCACGGGCCATGTGGTGAGCATTGGTTCTTTGGATAAGATCAGGAGGGGTTTGGCAAGGACTGTTGAATCTTGTTGCTAGTTGGTGTTGCTATAAATGTTGGTCATTATGTTGTTTAAGAATTTAGAGGGATTGTTGTAGAGGTTCTACAATTAGGCGATTGAGTTGGAGGCAGCCACTGGTGAGGCGAAGTCCTTCACAATAGCGAAGATATATGTGTTTCTGTTGGTGCTGCCATCAATGCAGTTCACCAGAGCATTGTGTTTTTTTGTTTTTTTAAAAAGAGTTTTATATAGCGCAAACTAGACCCGAGACATCATGTATCAGAGCGCTTTACATAGCACCAGTTGGATTACAGAAGGACACATTCATTTTTGTTAGGCACAGGGAGATTAAGTGATTTGCCCAGAATCACAGGATGTTGAGTGACGTTGCCGAGACTCGAATCCGGTTCCCCAGCTTCGAGGTCAGATTTGAAAGTGCTCCTGTCTGCATTGTCCTGGCTCATTCTCTATTTGCGCTCCAGTTCCTTGCAGTGGAGTTTCATCAGTGTGAGTTCCTCTGTGTACCAACTGGCCCGGGGCCTAGATTTTGTTGTATTGCTGTGTTTGAGGGGGGCCATGAAGCCGGTGCATGACATGAGCCAATTGTTGAAATTCTCATTGGCTTTGGGGAGGCTGTTGCTGTGTTCAGATCAGTTGGTGATGAGAGTGATGTTCAAGTCCTTGTCAGAAATCCTGCTCCAGGTTCTGCTGACTGATCTGGCAGTATATATTCACTGAAAAAAAACAAAGGTTACAGAGATGTTATAGTTAGACTAAGATTTCACTT